>NC_051228.1:35038658-35243658 GCF_015220715.1 Pygocentrus nattereri | reverse complement strand
GAACAGCATAAAACATTTTAACACCACTGTTATATTTTTAAGAGCTTTTAAACTCGAGTTATAGGAGTTTCAACCGGCACCTCATGTATGTCCACGATGTCATTGAGCGCGAACAGCTAATGAGCTTTTCTGCTCACCAACCAATCAGCAATCAGTAGCAGTAATGCCAGTGTTCTGCTGCCCAAAACCCATTTGCTTTAGAAAATAAGGAAATGTATAGATATGTTTTCGTTGTTTTCGTTGTTTTTTTTGTTTTTTTGTTTTTTTTTTGTGAAATCCACCCTTCTTTCACTTTTACCCGTTTAGCTGCATTCGCCTTGTTTATTGAGGACTTGCTCATAGCATTGGGTTGTCTAACTGTCTGAGAATTTATTGTTTTTTGTTTTTACATCACTTTTTTGTACTATACATTAAGCAAAGAGAAAAAAAGAGAGAATCCAGTTTGTTTGGTTAGTTAGCTATGTTAGCTTAGTAGATTGGCTAACATTTGTCAATTATAATACATTTATTACACAGATAAGGTTAGTGTTTGCGTAACAATGACCTAATAGTGGGCTATAAATTTTGGCAAATATAACGTCACCTAATCTTATTAGTCCCACATCACAGCCAGAACAATACAGCTTATAATATAGTTTTTACTTTAGTTTATATACACTATATTTCCAAAAGTATTCAGTCACCCATCCAGATCATTGAATTCAGGTGTTCCAGTCACTTCCATGGCCACAGGTGTATAAAGCCGAGCCCCTAGGCCTGCAGACTGCTTCTACAGACATTAGTGAAAGAATGGGTCGCTCTCAGGAGCTCAGTGAATTCCAGCGTGGTACTGTGATCGGATGCCACCTGTGCAACAAGTCCAGTCGTGAAATTTCCTCATTACTAAATATTCCACAGTCAACTGTCAGTGGGATTATAACAAAGTGGAAGCGATTGGGAACGACAGCAACTCAGCCACGAAGTGGTTGGCCATGTAAATAACAGAGCGGGGTCAGCAGATGCTGAGGGGCATAGTGCGCAGGGGTCACCAACTTTCTGCAGAGTCAATCACTACAGACCTCCAAACTTCATGTGGCCTTCAGATCAGCTCAGAACAGCGTGGAGAGCTTCATGGAATGGGTTTCCATGGCCGAGCAGCTGCATACAAGCCTTACATCATCAAGTGCAATGCAAAGTGTGGAATGCAGTGGTGTAAAGCGCCGTCACTGGACTCTAGAGCAGTGGAGATGTGTTCTCTGGAGTGACCAATCACGCTTCTCCATCTGGCAATCCGATGGACGAGTCTGGGTTTGGTGGTTGCCAGGAGAACGCTACTTGTCTGACTGCATTGTGCCGAGCGTAAAGTTTGGTGGAGGGGGGATTATGGTGTGGGGTTGTTTTTCAGGAGTTGGGCTTGGACCCTTAGTTCCAGTGAAAGGAACTCTTAACACTTCAGCACCAAGAGATTTTGGACAGTTTCATTCTCCCAACTTTGAGGGAACAGTTTGGGGAGTTTGGCCCCTTTCAGTTCCAACATGACTGTGCACCAGTGCACAAAGCAGGTCCATAAAGACATGGATGAGCGAGTTTGGTGTGGAAGAACTTGACTGGCCTGCACAGAGTCCTGATCTCAACCCAATAGAACACCTTTAGGATGAATTAGAGCGGAGACTGCGAGCCAGGCCTTCTCGTCCAACATCAGTGTCTGACCTCAAAAATGCGCTTCTGGAAGAACGCTCAAAAAATTCCCATAAACGCTCCTAACCCTTGTGGAAAGCCTTCAAATAAGAGTTGAAGCTGTTATAGCTGCAAAGGGTGGGCTGACATCATATTAAACCCTAGGGATTAAGAATGGGATCTCATTCAAATTCATATGTGTGTGAAGGCAGACGACCAAATACTTTTGGAAATATAGTGTACTTTTGCTTAATAGCAAGTCGTAAAATATATATTTTATGGAAATTTTCAGTCAACCGCTGCCGCTGATTAACCAACTCTATTCTAAGCGGTTTCCTCGCATGCTGCTATCATTTCAAAATACACTACTGGCTTGGCTGTTATTATGCTGGGTTGAGCCTGTTAGGTCATTTTGCTTACCCAGCAGGACATATCCCAACAAAGCACAGTTATTTAGAGTAAACTGCCTCAAAAGTATCCAGCGCTGTGGAAATAACCCCACAAAATGACTCAACATGCTAAACCCAGCAGTTGGGTAAAAAAACAACTCAGTGGTTTTCAGAGTGCACACCATGTCACTACCATATCAGTGTCACTGCTGTGTTGAGACTGGTCCACCACAGGAGGAAGGAAGGGGAAGGTGTCTGTCAGGTTGTTCAGTAACAGATGGGCTGCAGTCTGTAATTGTCCACCTATGTAGGTTGAAAGAGCTCATAAAGTGGCCAATGATTGGACAGGCCGGTGCAGACAAGGCAGGCTTTTCTAATAAAGTGGATGTTGGTTGTACATCTGAAAGGTTATTCATCCTCACAGCTCCACAGGTGGCACTGCACTTACCTTCATATGATAAGGTTTCAATGAACCGCTAATTTCTTTCAAGTATTAGTCAGATTAGTTGCATTGACTGTCTCTGATAGCTGATCTTTAAGAGTGCCTTCCGCTGTCGTTTCACTTTGAAAGACAGTGATTGGACCGACAGGGTCGGTGTGTTTTCTCTCATGGCAAACCATGCGACGTGACGTGACATTCGACCTGACAGATAACGTCCCTTTAAAAGCTTCTTTTTTTCCTCTCCGGTGAATGCGCTGTCAGTCGTGATCAAAGTGCAGCCATCTGAAGCCTTCCAGATGCTTAACACACAACCTGATACACCGCAGCCCTGAGCCGCTGACCAGTGAAGAGTCTCTCGGTGCATGTGTGTGAGCGCAACCATGCATGAGAATAAATAAAAGAATCTGGTGCGGTATTGTAAACACTCCTCAGTTCAGACAGTCTATATTTATATGCAAAAATAGGCTGTTTGGAGCGAAATGCATTCACACACATTCACCTGTTCATCTTACAACAGCTTAGCCCCACCCATTAATGTTGACGTTATAAGGAGGGTTTCAGCCCAGACTGCTTTTGGAATGAGGCATTACACAAGGCAGCCAATCAGAACAGAGTTTATTTGCATATCTGTCATAAAAGCACAGTGATTATAACAGACTATTTAATTCTAAGTGATGGAGACCGCAGAGAAAAAAGCTAAAATGGGCCCTTTAAACTGGTTGTAGACCCTCAGATGGTCCACATTCAAGGACTGAGCAAAACACGTGGAGAAAGAGCCACAATGTTGGATTGTCTGAGGTTTTGAGACTGTGTGAAGGTTCTCTAAACAGTTAAAAAGGTTCTTCACACTCAAATCTATTAAGACACGGTTCTTTGCTGAACTACAAGTGGTTCTTCTATGGCATTCATTACAGAAAACCTTGTTTTTATTTTTCTTAACATTACATAATTAATCACGTATAATCCTGATTAATTACATACTGAGTTTCATTTCTATTCAATTTACATTCTACAGCTTCAGTTCTACACTGCTGTTTCCAGATGTTTTGGTGACAAAAAAAAGACAACAAAATAGTCAAATCTGCATAACAACAGCTTATCATCCAATACAAAGTGGTTGATTTTATTGTTTTGATTGAAAATAAACACTTTCAAAATTTGAAATAGTAAGAATGATGATGAAGCATTTCAGGCTGCTGTGTCTGATCCACTTGTACCAGCACAACACACACTAACACACCACCACCACGTCAGTGTCACTGCAGTGCTGACAATGATCCATTGCCCAAATAGTACCTGCTCTGTGAGGGTCCATGGGGGTCCTGACCACTGAAGAACAGGGTAACAGAGTATCAGAGAAACAGATGGACTACAGTCTGTAACTGTAGATCTACAAAGTGCAGATATACAGTAAGAGGAGCTGATCAAATGGACACTGAGTGTAGAAACAAGGCGGTGGTCATCATGTAAAAGTTGGTTTGTTTATTTTTTTATGTTTTTTTTAGGATCCCCATTAGCTGCTATTGTGAAAGCTGCTATTCTTCCTGGGGTCCAGTAGACATATCATACATAACGTGGTGGGAGGCTGGTCTCAGAGACAGGATTTAAAAGGGCTAGAATAGGCAGTTTCTGGACTGCAGGAATCTTGGCCGGTGCATTGTTAAAAGCTGTGAAAGATGCCTTTCTGCTGAAACAGAGCGAGCAGCTACCATATGGAAATCTACTTAACTGTAGACGAGACAATTGCCATATTGCTTTCAATGAGATTTGTTCTCATTTAGCAGCTGTCTTCCTCCAGAAATTGCATTTCTCTTCGTCCAAGTGAAGTGAGCACACCTAGCCATTTTCAGGATGTTCTATTAGGCAGCTCGCTCATCCGCTTATTGGGTTATTAAATATGACACTGCTGGCTGTCTTGTTTCCTTCTTTATTTATTTATTTGTTAGGCTAGAGACTTCTTTGTTCCTGCCGCAAATATTCCAAACATCACAATGGAATTGTACAATAGACGACGCACCATATTGTGCAATAGCATCTACACTCTCAGAAATAAAGGTACTAAATTGTCGCTGGGGCAGTGCCCCTCTTCACTTGAGTGGGACCCTCAAGGCTCCATCTCTGTACCTTCAGTCAGGGAACATAACTGGACCATAATCCACTGAAATGATCTGTTCTAAGCTGTACTGACTCCACACACCCCGCCTCGCCTCCAGGCTTTTATTCTACTGTTCTGTTGTAAAACATTCGGTTATGAAAAGATACAAATACCAACTTTTTACCTGGAAAAAATGTATTTATGGTTCACAATCGGACCTTAAAACCACTGATGTACCTTTGAGGGAACATTTACACTGTTTGAACCTTGATGAACAAAAAATGTTCCTAGAGAAAACCTTCATTTCTAACAGTGGGCACAATATAACATCGCTGTTCCAAATATATCTCTGAAATGGCAACTTCAATGTATTTCAATGTATGTTTACATAAAATGATTTAATTCCAAGGCCCATTTGTCATGAAATGTTCATATGATGGAAACGGTAGTGAACATTTTCAAATTGTGTCAAAAATTAGATGTATAAGGTTTTGTTCCATGATTAATAATATGAAGAGTTTCATTGCAAAATGCTGAATTTCTATCCAGTTTTGTATGTAACATATGTGTATATCACTGTTGTCAGATCAAAACCTTGTATCTCCAAAATGGTAACTTTACAGGAGAAGGAAAAAACCTACTTTACTTTTAATGTAAGTCAATGGAACCAGACATTTTTACAAGTCATTTTGGGCCATTTCTGTTTGTCCATTCACCATGAAATTTAAATACAATGTAAAGAGTAACAGCCTTTTTCAAATTATGTCAGAAACTGAAAAATGACAAAAATGGAGTTATGAGGTTTCGTTCCGACAGCAGCGATGTGTTTTTGAACAATATTAACAGATGTATAATAGAAACAGTTTTATTTCTCTGGTAAAGGTGGTATTAATCATAATATAGCATTGATGTTTGATATATGTGTAATACCTACTCCCAATAATGTATATCAAGAACAAAAAAATGTCAAAGATGTTTCAGAGCAGATTAGAAATGACAAGGAGAAAATCAAAGGAAGATCATTGAAAAAAAAACAAAAGTTTCAAAACATTATTCCAGTTCAAAACATAAAAAGGTACAGAGAAAATGGGGCTGAGCAGAAGCTGGTGGACCACCAAAACTCTCCATCAGATAAAGAGTAATTAAGCTTTTCTCTTTGCTTCAGATCTTTATTTACACTGTGAGAAGACAGCTCAGTGCTATGAGTCTGAAAGGATGTGTCGCTGTCAGGAAGCTGTTACTGAGAAAAGAAAATAGACCCAAAAAGCACAGACAGTTCCTCCAAAAGGAATGAAGCAATAGGTAGACACTGTGACAATAGGTAGACAAGTGTCTCAGTATTAAATCGGCCCCAACTTCATTTATTACTCAACAGATTTTTACCAAGTTTTTTTTTGTTATAATCCTCAGACATGCATTAATCCAGGCTGCATGGACGGCTCTCTGCAGCTTCTATTTCTTTAATAACTGATCATGATAATTAGCCGTCCGGACCAGCAGGAAAGTACTCTGTCTGCACGTGGCATTGAAAACCGAGTTTAACGCGAATAGAAAGTCGGAAGAGTGGTTGGTTAGTGTAGTGGATAACACCTTTGCCTTCTACGCTGTGGACTGGGGTTCAATCCCCTACACTATACCAATAAGAGTCCTTGGGCAAGACTCCTAACACCACCTTTGCCTACCTACTGTAAATGTAGAAACACAATTACACATCAGTAACTCTATCAATGCGTGAATCACTTCTAATCTTAATACACTTTAAAATAAAATAACCCCCCCCCCCCCCCCCCCCCAAAACACAGATAGAAGGACGAAGCCGAAGTTGAAGCTTCAGGCACCAGAAAGTAACAGCTGCACCATTTAAGGTAGAACGGGAAAAGTTGGCAAATAAACTTTAACTTCATGTAGGAAAGTGCTCACATTAACCTATTATGAATATAGAACCCCTGAGTAGACAATTAAACGAAATAAGCTTAATATAATAGAAGAAAACAGGTTCTCTGTGCAGCGCCAACCACACGGCCATATCTACTCACAAACATCACACAGACAATACGCGTCACACAAGCATGAGCGTGGATCGCTGTGTTCCCTCCGTTATATAATCCTGTCCCACTTTTGATTGCAATGTTGTTGAAATGAAAAGGTAGATACACATTTTTAGATGTTGGAGAGATTTCTGTTTCATTTTCTGTTTTTTCCCGAAGCTGAAAAAGAAATCTCTTGTGCTTAATGACTGAAAATGACACAGATGAAGGCTGGTCTCTGACTTTTGCACAGCACTGCACATTAAATTTAAGGTTATTTCTCCTCCTCCACTATGGTTTTCATTTCTATATGAGATTTTGTTACAACAGCAAAGATGCAGAATGTGCTTATTCAGTTGGAGAATTTTACGGTTCCTATGCGACGGGATGCAAGTTTGCAAAAGTGTTCAGTAAGCTTGCCGTGGATTTGAATGAGCAGGAATAGGTACCACTCTCGGAGAGTGCTGACTGCATCCGTGAGCTGGAAATTGCTGTTGTGAAGGCAGCTGTGATCAGTGGATGATTAAGTGTGTGTGTGTGAGTGTGTTGGTGTGTATGTGTGTGTTAATATGCTGTGGTCTGTGTGTGGGCCTGTAGATGGATGACAAAAGAGAGATCATAAGGTCTCTCAGCAGGAAACAGTAGCACTCTAATACAATTTGATCACTGCACGAAATGGCGTGACCTTTACAGGGACATTGTTTTTAGTGGCGGTCACTGCTGCGTGTTGTGTCTCTGCTTCTGTGTGTGTTTGATCTCTCGTCTGCGTCTGGCTCCTTCAGACGCAGTGCTGAGACACCTGCTGACTTTGAGAATGGCGTGACCCTTACTGGGAAGGTACACTGTCCATTTATGTGTGTTAAGACCCCTGAAAGGGGCAGGGGCCCATATATGATCAAACACCTCATGTCCTCCCTCACAACTTACATATTAGTTTCATAGCAGCTTCATAGCAGATTTTTTTTACAGTAGAGTCCAGTCAGGCCTGGACTGGGAATCGAATCCTTCTCCGGACTTTTGTCTAGACCAGCCTGCTACAAATACAATGACTCCATCAAAAAGATGCTGTAGCTTGGTTTAGAGAGAGGGTGACTGCTAGTTAGTCGATCAGCCAGACTTGGTGTTAACGTCATCGATATACATACCTAGATGCTGCACTGTCTGCTGTTCTCTATCTGAGGCGATACATCTATGTTGGCGAGGTCAAGATCCGCTTGAATAAACTCACTTGTATTGATAGACGATTAGCCATCCGGACCAGCAGAAAAGCATTTAGTCTGCGCCTGACATTAAAAACTAAACTAACAGTCAGCAAATCCATGTGTGTATCACTTCTAATCACAACACACATAAATATAAAATCAACCACCCAAAACACAGTTAGAAGGACGAAGCTGAAGTTGAAGCTTCAGGCACCAATAGGTGACGGCTGCACCATTTAAGGTGGAGCCGGAAAACTCAAACAAGAAGCTGGCAAATAAGAAGCTGACTTCAGCTTTTAATCTATTATGAATATCTACACAGATTAAGAAATGCTATAACTTGGTTACAAAGCTTTAACCATCATTGTCAATAAATAACTACTACATCAAGTTAAGATCCTCCGAATATTAAACTGAATAAGCTTAAGAGGAGAAACAGTCACATCAGCAGGTTCTCTGTGCATCACCAACCACACGACCATATCTACATAAACATCACACAGACATGAGCGTGGATTGCTGCGTTCCCTCCGTTATATAATCCTTTCCCACTTTCTGAGAGCGATATTCTTGAAATAGTGGAATTTTGGGCAGTATCTTTCTTAAACTGCCGCTCTGTAGTGGAACTGAATGCAGTCCAGCAGTGCTGGCTGGACCCGACGAGGCACCTAGGTATGTATATCTGTGGTAATCGTACATTCAGCATTAAGCTAGCCATGTGTAGGCTTAGTTTACAAATGGACTAACTGGTGTGGTTTATTTCTATAGCGCTGCTGTGAAGGTGAAGGAAGAAACTCTTGGGTGGCACCCGTCTCGCATGGAAAGGAAGTTTATTTGCATTTAGAGATCGAAGTCAGAATCAAGCCTTCGCGAAACAGCTTGGAGAGAAACCCGCCAATATGTTCTCTGCCCACAAAGCTTTGAGTCCATGCTTTTATACCCCAGTTGTTTCTGACATAAGGTATAGTCCACATCTGGTTCCTATTAAAATAGCCTCAGCTTATTCTGAAGCTAAGAGGGAGAAAGCGAGGGGCCCATCTCTCTCTTGGGGCCTGGAACTTTAAACCTGGGCCCCCTTACTCAAGCTAAACATTGGATTCCATACGAAGTGAAAAATCACACATAGTGTTTTCAGATAGCACACAACTGGATGCATATTAGAGCCCAATATCATATCAGTATCATATATAGCGTTTTTATCCAGGCTTATACACTTCGCTGGCTAACAAACCAAGCAATGGTCTTACTGGCTCTGATCTCTGAACATCTGCACTTTGGCCTTGTGGTTCAACAATCTGACATCCAAACAAATTATATAGGATTCTAGTAGTTCGTTAGCGCTGGGCTAAGGACAAATCACATGAATAGTTTTCGCTCTAAATTAAACAGACATGTGAAGCTTCTAAAAAGACATTATAGGTTTTGCTTGAACCTCGAAACAGATTTTTTATCATGTCTTTTATCTTACTGTCTACCTGGATACCATAGAGAAACAACTCCTGATTGGCCAATTTTCCACTGTGGCTTTTAAGACTTTAACCCCTTTGTTTCCATCTATCACTTAACAATGAAACAAGCGTATTACTGTAATACTTAGAATTTAAATACAAGCATGATTCACTCACCTATCCAAATCATTGAATTCAGGTGATCCAATCACTTCCATGGCCACAGGTGTATAAAAGCAAGCCATCCAAACAAATTGTATAGTTTCATTCATTTCTTGTTCAAGTATTTTTCGTATACAATAAGGATTGCCAAGGAACGGTTTGTGAAGCACCTCTTAACTTAAACCCCCACAACTCAACCAAGCTGTTGCTGGTGTTCTCCGTCCCATTCTCTCAAGCTGGCCTATCCTGGAGGTGGCAGTGTTTGCGTGTGTGGCAGTGTCAAAACGTGAGCTTATTTCTGCTGGCGCCCCTATGGGATCCTAGTAGTATGGTAGCATAGTAATGTTACATTTTCTTAACACCAACGAAAAATCAGAAGTGTAGACTCAAACCTGTTGACACAAAATGTCAACTTATCCAAACTAAATGAATTCCACTCTGTGTAATTATGTAATTACATATTTATATTTAAATAGTATGTCTTGTTCTTCTGCCGTTTATTGTTGAAGAGTTAACCCCTTAAAATCCCAAGCTTATTACGTACTAAGCCTTGTTATGCCGTAAGTACAAGGACTTGGATGAGAACAGACTGAGCTGTTCTGAGGTTATATATACTTTACTATAAAGCTGCTCTTTTAGGTAATTTCCTTTAGTCCATTCGTCATGGAATTTACACACAATGTATAGGACTACAGGTTTTTTCAAATGGTCAAAAACTGAAAAACAACATAAATGGAGATACAAGGTTTTGTTCCGACAGCAGCGATATGTTGTTCCCATGTAGCTACACAGTTATTAGAGACACTTAAAGTGGGACTGAAAAATAGGTTTTGAAGTTGGGTAAGAAACGAAGGCCACCTTCTGGCAAACTAAAGAGGTAGTACTAAAGCTAACACTGGATAATGATAATGATTAGTTTTCTACACAAGATCTTTTTTTTTTTTTTTCTTCAAGTGGACAATATACCAACATTTCAGTTTGTCAGAGAACTATATTGTCACTCAGTGGAGGATTGTGACTATTAACGCCTTCGTATTCCAGGCTTAATATATAATAAGGCTTATTATCCATTAACCACAGGGACTTCAATACAAATTTATGGAGCTTTTCTTTCTTGAGTAATAAAACTGGACCACTGGCAAGGCCCAAGGCTTGGTGAGGGCTTGGTAAGGGCTTGGTGAGGGCTTGGTGAGGGCTTGGTAAGGGCTTGGTAAGGGCTTGGTGAAGTCTTGGTGAGGGCTTGGTAAGGGCTTGGTGAGGGCTTGGTGAGGGCTTGGTGAGGGCTTGGTAAGGGCTTGGTGAGGGCTTGGTGAGGGCTTGGTAAGGGCTTGGTAAGGGCTTGGTGAGGGCTTGGTAAGGGCTTGGTGAAGGCTTGGTAAGGGCTTGGTGAGGGCTTGGTGAGGGCTTGGTAAGGGCTTGGTGAGGGCTTGGTAAGGGCTTGGTGAGGGCTTGGTGAAGGCTTGGTGAGGGCTTGGTGAAGGCTTGGTAAGGGCTTGGTAAGGGCTTGGTAAGGGCTTGGTGAGGGCTTGGTGAAGGCTTGGTGAGGGCTTGGTGAGGGCTTGGTGAGGGCTTGGTGAGGGCTTGGTAAGCTAGGCCTTCAATTTGTGCCATTAAGGCAAACATGAGGAAAAAGCCCACCTCTATCATAATGCTAACTTCAGCTAGCATCGCTTTAGGATTCTAGCAGTTTGTTAGCGCTAAGCTAAGGACAAATTACATGAATATTTTTAGTTCTAAATTAAACAGAAATCTGAAGCTTCTAAAAGACATTATAGGTTTTGCTTGAACCTTGAAACTTTTCTTGAGAAACTTGAGACATTTTATCATGTCTTTTATCTTACTGTCTACCTGGATACCAGACCAACTCCTGATTGGCCAATTTTCCACTGTGGCGTTTAAGACTTTAACCCCTTTGTCTCCATCTATCACTTAACAATGAAACAAGCGTATTACTGTAATACTTAGAGTTTAAATACAAGCATGACTCACTCACCTATCCAAATCATTGAATTCAGGTGTTCCGAACATTTTAATGGAAGGTTCATTAAAGAACCGTTTCTTTAAACGATGTGTGAGCGTGAAGAACCTTCTTAAAGTGTGAAAAACCTCAATTTGAAGTTTCAAGTTTCTGCACCAATTAAAGTTTTTTTTTTTTTTTTCTGGACTCAATACAATCAAGCCAAGAACCATTTATAAGCCTTAATGTTTAAGGACGTATGCATGTTTTTTTAATTACTATTATAAATATTACTCATTAAAACAAATGGAGAAATTATGAAATGCACAGACTCAAAATTTTCAGTCGGTAAATTTGTGAAGATGGGATTATTTTATTATGTTTTGAATTTGATTGCTTTTTGTCATGCTTTTGTCTGTTTGACATCAAAACAAACAGGAATAAGTCAATAGAGCAGATTCAAACCTGTTGATACAGAAAGTAAATTAAAGGTAATTCATTACATTTTTCAGTTTTTGTCATAATTTGAAATTACCTGTTGTCCTTCAGATTGTGTGTAAATTTCATGATGAATGGGCCAAAAGAAATGGTCCAAAATGACTTGGAAAAAATTCTGGTTCCATTGACTTACATTAAAAGTAAAGTAGGTTTTTTCCTTCTCCTGTAAAGTTACCATTTTGGAGATACGAGGTTTTGATCTGACAACAGTGATATACACATATGTTATATACAAAACTGGATAGAAATTCAGCATTTTGCAATGAAACTCTTCATATTAATCATGGAACAAAACCTTATACATCTATTTTTTGACACAATTTGAAAATGCTCACTGCCGTTTCCATCATATGAACATTTCCTGACAAATGGGCCTTGGCATTAAATCATTTTATGTAAACATACATTGAAATTTAAGTTACCATTTTGCAGAGATGAGTTTTTCTTCCAACAACAGCCCAACACTTGCGTAATTACATAACTGTTTTCTCTCCTTTCAACTAAATTATAAGTAACAGAAGTTGTCCTTATCTGTGAAATTGGCTATATCAGGCCCTCTAAAATCTGTGGTGACATTAAAGTTTTATACTAAGTACAACAGAGAAGACAAGTTAAGAGATTTTGAAGGCTCCTGAACTTTAGAAAGCTCACCACTCCAGCCCACCAACACACCACCAACTTCTTGTCCTAATGTCTCATTCTAACAGACACTCTGAAAGGTCATGCTGCCACCCTGACTCATCACAAAACTGCTCGGCTGGATCGGTGCTAATCTCTGTATAACCATCTTGCCTGCTCCACTTATTGGATTCTTATATTGGAAAAGAGTAATAATGAAATGATTGCACAGAGTGAGTCAAAGGAAATGGAAGCACATCTAACTTTTTCACTGTAAATGTGCTGATCTAGGAGCAGGTTTTGCCACCCAGAGACCAGAGATCTATCAGCTCTAGAACCTTGAGAGACGTGACCTACGGGCTCTACAGCTAGGGTACATGGACCGCATAAACCCCAGCTAATGTTACCAATTGTTCTGCAATTTTTAGAAAACAAATAAACCAGTGCGAACTGGGGGAGAACATTCTTCCGTTCAACCCTGTGCTGAGGAAGAAAAGTGTAGAACAGTCTAAAATGGGGGAGAACCTTGTGCAACAGTGTGAATGAGGAGAACATTCTAGAACAATATGAATGAGGAGAAAATTGTCAGTGTAAATTGGGAGCACATTTTAGAACAGTTGTGAATGTGGAAGAACATTGTAGAACAATGTAAATGTGCAGGAACACTCTAGAACAGCATGAAGGGGGGGCATGCTAGAACAATATAAATGGGAGGAGAAGATGCTATAACATTGTGAAAAAGGAAGCACATTTTAGAACAGTTGTGAGTGTGGAAGAACGTTGTAGAACAATGTAAATGTGCAGGAACACTCTAGAACAGCATGAAAGGGGGAGAACATCCTAGAACAGTATAAATGGGGGGAGAAGATGCTATAACATTGTGAAAAAGGAAGCACATTTTAGAACAGTTGTGAGTGTGGAAGAACGTTGTAGAACAATGGAAATGTGCAGGAACACTCTAGAACAGCATGAAAAGGGGAGAACATCCTAGAACAGTATAAATGGGGGGAGAAGATGCTATAACAGTGTGAAAAAGGAAGCACATTTTAGAACAGTTGTGAATGTGGAAGAACATTATAGAACAATGTAAATGTGCAGGAACACTCTAGAACAGCATGAAGGGGGGGCATGCTAGAACAATATAAATGGGGGAGAAGATGCTATAACAGTGTGAAAAAGGAAGCACATTTTAGAACAGTTGTGAATGTGGAAGAACGTTGTAGAGCAAAGTGAATGGCAAAGAGCTATCTAGAACAGCATGAATGGTGAAAAACATTGTAGAACAGTGTGAATGGGGAAGAACATTCCAGGACAACATAATTGGTTAAGAACATTCTAGAACATTGAAAATAGGGTGAATGTTCTAGAACAGCATGAATGAAATTGGGCATTCTAGAACAGCAACTGTGTGGGAAAAACTCTCTAGAACAAGGTTCTTTAATTAGAGTTCAGTAAGGTCCAGTTAGAGACAATGTCCTCAAGCAAAGGTCCAGAACATCATAATGTCTAACTTGCATTATGATTCGGTGCCATGTCCTGTTTACTGAAGTAGCCGAGTTTTTCCTTGCCACCATCGCCTCCGGCTCACTGGGGGACGTATGTTGTAACTGTGTGTTTTCAAACTTCTGTAAAGCTGCTTTGTGACAACATCGTTGTAAAAAGCGCTATACAAATAAACTTGAATTGAATTGAAATGATCAAATCAAATAAAGTACAAATCAGTAATATTTCAACATTTATTGCCAGTTTCCTCTTTTTACAGCACGTCATGTGAAATAACTTCCCTCTGACTCACTTTCTTCCCTGACTGCTGTTTCTCTCCTCGTCCCTCCCCTGGGCAGCGTTACTCACTCGAGTCTCAGGGCTCATCGTAATGCACAGATCTGATTGGCTGAGTAACGTCACGTGTGATACTTACAACAAATGTGATTGGTCTGTGAGTCTCCCGGGCCACTAAAGCTACCGTAAAGGCTAGAAAAGCTATGCCGATTAAAACAGGACCACCCTGTCAAAATTAAGTAAAACTCCTTAGTTTATCGCTTATATGTCCAGGTCCGCATAGGACAGCATCCAGATGAGATTGTTTTATTACGTTTTGAATTTGATTGCTTTTTGTCAGTTTGACATCAAAACAAACAGGAATAAGTCAATAGAGCAGATTCAACCCTGTTGATACAGAAAGTAAATTAAATGTAATTCATTATGTAATTACAGTATATCTCTGCTATTGGAAGACATCAGACTCAGACTGCGGTCCGCCTATTAGTGACCTCTGCTGTAGAACAATGTACATTTTGAGAACATTGTGGTACTGTGTAAATACATAAGGAGGAACGTTCCAGATCAGTATGAATGGGGGAAACATTTTAGAACAGTGTGAACGAAGTACAACATGTGTATTAGTTTGTGTTTGTTGTGCTTTGGCCTTAGAAACGTTGAGGAATAAAAAGTCCTACAAGGTTATAAGGACCCAAAATCATTTTTACACTCTGGCTATCCTGTCAGGTGGTGAGTGTAACTTGGCTGTCAATCAAGGGCCTCAAAAAGTAACTAGATCCCTGTGCGGTTTAAACTTTACTGCACAAGTCAATCGTTGAGATGTCAACTAAATAATTCAGAGTGGTTTGATGTGAAATGATGCGCTGTGGAGAAACTTACTGATGCAGCTTTCTTTGCAGTGGTGGAGAGACGTGTCAGGGATCACAGTGTCTGCAGTGCACATGTAGCTGTTTGATTTCTTATCCAAAATGACCACTGAACCGGTCTGTAGGTGTTTCTGGCCAGTCTTCCACTGTGAGAAGACAACTCAATGCTATTGGCATGAAGGGGTGTGTCGCTATGAAGAGGCCTTTATTACCTTTATTGGTAAAAGAAAATATGCAAAAACTTGGATTGTGAGAAGCAGAAAATGTAACCAACTTCTAAGACTAAACTTTGGAGGGGGTGGAAGAGTTGAAAGCAGGTCTC
The DNA here is from genome assembly GCF_015220715.1 of Pygocentrus nattereri. Lineage (NCBI taxonomy): Eukaryota > Metazoa > Chordata > Actinopteri > Characiformes > Serrasalmidae > Pygocentrus > Pygocentrus nattereri. Next base: position 35,228,197 of record NC_051228.1, on the reverse strand, counting down.
CTATTTTGAATAGACCACGGTAGTCGTGTCGTGTTTGTAGTCGGCACCATGCTTTTATGCCCATATTAGGAACTCCGGGTCTAAGCATCATTTCTCTATGGCCAGAATGAATAGGGTTTTCGAAAATCGCCTCTATCGCCCCCTGGGTTAAATAAAACGTTCAGAACGTTTTGTCCTCTGAATTACGAGGTTGTTAAAGAGTTAAAATATGGATATTGCATATGAGCTAAAGCTACTGAATTCATGTCATAAAGCAGGTTGTCGATCTTACTCCATAGTTATCACCCCTTGATTTCAGCTCTTAGAATATGCTAATTATTATTTTAATGCTGGTAACGTTTTTCTGAGGACAATTGCCAGCTTTTTGTTCGATTTTTCCCGTTCCACCTTAAGTGGTGCAGCAGTCACATTCTGAACTGCCGCACCATTTAAGGTGGAATGGGAAAATTCGAAAAAGAAGCGGACTTCAGCTTCATGGAGGGTTGAAAGACATGATATGAGGTTTCTCTATTTCCGCTTAGCAGAGTAACGTTAACTTATTTTTGCTGCTTTAGTTAACCAACAGGTCAGTACTTTGTCTCGTTTGCTAATGTTTGTGATAGCTACTCACAGCTGCTGCACCATTTAAGGTGGAATGGGAACATTCAAAGAAGAAGCTGCGAAAAAAGAAGTGAAATTCAGCCTCGTTGTTTTAACACGGGTAGTATATCAAAATATCCTAGAAATGGAGAAATGAAGAAATGGAGCTTAGACCCAGACTTCCTAAAATGGGCATAACTAGGACTACGGAATAACGCACAACTACAGAGGTCTGTGGAAGGTACAGCAAAGTCAGTGTGAACACACTAAATACTGAATATTATATTTTGTTGCGGTTTCTGTGTAATTTTGTTGAATAGATGTTTTCAGCTTATTTCCTGACACTGAAGTTAATAACATGTACTTAATGACTATTTTGGCCTCTGATTTTGGACAATAACACTTTGAAAGTCTGGTTCTGATCACCACCACTGACTCTTTTACGACAAACAACCCTGAATGACTTTGTTTACATCTGAACAATTTAAGAATGCAGAATTTTTGTAATTCCCGCTGAAATCTGATGACTATAAAACTCACCTTACCTCTGACTCCAACGATGAACATCAAAGGCCGGACCTTCCGTGGGTTTTAGGTTTGACGTGCTTACCGTCTCATGCAAAAATTTGGGCACCCCTGGTCCAGGGAGCACAAAGTGAAATATTAATGTTTCTATGATGCTAAAATTAAGTGTTATATGCAACATCCAGCCAAGCTTGAACAGAGGATTTAAGATATAAATATGATTAAAAAACACGGCTTAAAAAATGCTGATCAGACTTATCTGAGGACTGTGTGGGCGTGGCTAATCTGCAGTTTGATTGGCAGCTCTACAGCCACTCATATAAAACTAAACCCATTGTCCAGCTTTTTTATGTGACAGTAACTGGATTAAAAAAAGTCACAGATGAAAATGCAGATGTAGTCAACTTGTCTAGCTTGCTACCTTTGGGTTATGTTGAGTTAGCCTTTGCTTACAGAGCTCCTCTGACTCTGAAGCTGTTTCGTGTGGGTGGGTAAGAGTAGCCAGCCTTATGATTGGTTGGGGGGATACTTACAGAAGGATTACCCAAGACTGGGACTGCCCAGTTTACATCAAGAGGGCAGAAATTTGGCAAAATATATATCATTTATTGGTAATCAGAACATTATTCAAAATGTGTACCTAGTTTACTGTTTACTGTTTACCTGAAATAACAAGATGATCAGAGAGAAAACACAGATTAATGTCCCCAAGGTCTTTAACACAGCCTCTACAGATAAAACACTTCTGCATATTTTAATATACGGTCAATGTTTTCGCTGAGTTGGAAATAATGGAGAAAACCCATAAACTGTGGCCCAATATGTTGTTCAGCAAACACACAAAACTGTGCATGACAATTAGCAGAAAAATGTCATTTTTAAGTGTGATGTTTATAGATGATGCATTAATTTGCTTTCACTTACACTGGGGAAAAAATGGTTCATCAGATCAACCTAAAAAAAAGACTTAAACGAGTAATTAAACTAGTTATATTAAACTCAAACAACAATAATTGAAAAAAGTCCTGTGTTCAAAGTGTTTATTTAGGTTAAATAAAACTAGTTCATTTCCTTTTTACCACATGCAGTCATTTTTAGGTCGCTCTGACAATCTTTACGGTGTAGAAAATCAACAAAGCATGCTGTCTTTTGTGTATGACTGTATTGTATGCAAGGGGCAGCCAACAGTTTATGAAATATTTCAGTTTAATTCTTTTTCCTCTGCCTCCAAACGTTTCTTGGAAATTTCTTGAGAATCTTCAATATCAATTCAGAATTTCACTGACCCTTGTTGTTCGGAGGGCAGTGTGTGTGATTCATTGCCAGTATTCATATGTTTGAGTGCATGTGTGTGGGAGTATTAGTGTGTGTGTGTGTGTGTGTGTGTGTGTGTGTGTGTGTGTGTGTGTGTGTGTGTGTGTGTGTGTGTGTGTGTGCGTATAAGGAAGAATCCTTTGCTAATTGAATTACCTGCATGTTGTCTGCACTGCTGCTTGCAGCTACTGACAGAGGAATTAGTCATACAAGAGTTTTTTTTTCTTTATTATTTCTTTCTTTCTCTCCCTCTCTTGTTCGCCCTCACAGCCGAAGAGACAAGCACATTTAAATTAATATTCCAATGCAACAGATATGATGTTTTCGTCCTTACTTTTCATTTCCTCAAGTCTCTGTGCATTTTCCGTGCAAAGAAATCTGCAAGCTCTGCAATCTGTTCCACACTTTGAGTGTGTGTGTGTGTGTGTGTGTGTGTGTGTTTGGGGAAGGGGGGGGGTGTTGGTGTTGTCATCTGTAAACAGCGAATGCAGTGAGACGTTTGGGAAAAGGCAGTTTTCTCACTTGAAAAGCTGGCGCACTCTAAACTGTGCGATGGCCTGAGCTATCCTGACCCGACCCCCATCACCCCCCACTGCCCCTCTCTCTCTCTCGGCTTTCTGATGCGACACTGCTTTCTGAGCTTGAGACAGACCTCCATCCATGAGCCAGGCAAGGCTCTCATCTGCTGCTGTTCACTGCCTGTCGAAGCTTCTCCACAACTGTAGAACAACAGCTGGATAAAGTTCAATTAATTCAAAGTCAGATTTCAAAACGCATTTCTGACTTTTAATCAACGAAGAATTTAGACCGAAATCCTTTTGCTTTGAATGACCAAACCGTTAACCTCACCTACATGTTACCCATTTATTTTTATGTTTTGACAGAGAAGATTTTTGGTCATTTTGAGCAGAACTTAAAAAAGCTATCCGGTACATGTCTAGCAAACGGCTTTGGACAGTTGTACACACATAAAATCATAATATTTTTCATTAAAACACAAAGCTTACATACAAGTTGAAATTTAGGGGGTTAGGGCTTAGGACTGTCAGTAGAGAGTGTATCCTGCAAATGATGATTCTGTATATCGTCGCTGTCCAAAGAAAGCCATGCATCTCCATTGCTGTAGATTTTTCTTCATTTCAACACAGCAACAATAGAAATGCTCTAAAATCACTTGGAATACAATCTCTTTACAATGACTTACAGTGCAAGTTAAGTATTTTTGCCGTCTCCTGTAAAGTTACTATTCTGGAGATATGCGTTAGTTTTTTGGTTTGGACAGTGATGACATATTAAGCTTATTACTATCTCAATTAATGCCTGGGGTTTATATAAATCAACATAGTCCTTGTAAATATCTAAGGTCTGAACACTTATTTGATTTTTAAATAGTTTTTTTTACTGTGAGGCCACAGTTTGAGCTGGTTCAGTAGAACGGGGCACATGCATTTGTTAAGAGTACCTCAGCAGTTGATCAAGTCAAGTCAAAGTGTATTTATATAGTGCTTTTTACAGCAGCTTCACGAAGGAGCTTTAGAGAAAAGTCCTGTGAAAAGACCCCATGAGTGCCGCCAATGGTGACAGTGGCCAGGAAAACTCACTAAGAGTGAGAGGAAGAAACCTCGAGAGGAACCAAGACTCAAAAGGGGAACCTGTCCTCCTCTGGCCGACGGTGTTAGTATAGTATAATATAGTCTGTGCAGCAGCAGCAGCAGCATCATCATCATCATCCGAGAGGTCAGTTCATGCAGAGACTGTACAAGCCATTCGCAAGCCTTTCTTCAATGAAGCTGTAGCACTTGATGTTGGTTTAGCAGCCGCTGTGCAGATTAATAATCCAGTCGCGCTGCTTTCAGTCTGAGAAGCAGCAGCAGTGTGTTTTTCTTCTTTCGCTCAGCTTGTTAATTCATTCTCTTCAAGCGTCCACGTCCCTAAAGTCACCTGTTGGTTAGCTGAGATGTTAGTTAGTGTTAGTCGGTTAGTGTTTGGGATCTAGACCCTTCACTGAGATGACGGACTCCAAGAAATCCCATGAGTTTCCTAGCACTCATTATTTTCCATAACTTTTCCAGGCCTGGAAAACCAAATAAGGTGTATTTCATGACTTTTTCCAGGATTTTCATGAACCCTGACCTCCATTAGTAGTGGGACTATAATCGACTTTTACTATGACAATAAGTTCAATAATCAATAGTATGACGATATAATCATCATAAATTATTTATAATATGAATAATTGCACCAAACAAGCATAAAAAACACCTTAAAAAGGTAGAAAATTCTTCAGCCTGTAGTTTGTTATATTTTTTAACAAAAGTCAATCAAAGGAAACATTTACGGCATTTGGCTGAGGCTCTTATCCAGAGCAACTTACAATTTGATCATTTTACACAGGTAGGCCAAGGTGGTGTTAGGAGTCTTGCCCAAGGACCCTTATTGGTATAGTGTAGGGGGCTTGCCCTGGTCGGGGATTGAACCCCAGTCTACAGCGTAGAAGGCAAAGGTGTTAACCACTACACTAGCCAACCACCACATTTTGAATAAATACATTTTAATCATTCTATTAATAATTACTGATGGTTCAATAGCACATTTCTTTTCTGATACCAATACTGAGACAATACTGAGAGTATCAGTGAATTCTGACGCAATATTTCTTCTTGAAAGCAGTTGTATGCAAAGGTTTGGGCGCCCTTGGTTAAATTGCATGTTTTGTTGAGGAAATAATAATAATAATAATAATAAATAATAATAATAATAATAATAATAATAATACATATGACCTACAGCAAAGACGCTTTTGCACCTTTTAATACCCAATTACTGTTTATTTGCTGACATTAAACATTTTGGGGAAAATGTACAGTAAATGTTGCCTGTGCAAAAGTTATAGCACATTGTATATTTTATATTTTTTTCCATTTTTTTCCATACTTTGTACTTTGACCAAGGCTGCACGGTGGTGTGGTGGGTAGCGCTGTCGCCTCACAGCAAGGAGGGCCTGGGTTCGATTCCCCGGCCAGGCAACCAGGGTCCTCTCTGTGTGGAGTTTGCATGTTCTCCCTGTGTCTGTGTGGGTTTCCTCTGGGTTCTCTGGTTTCCTCCCACAGTCCAAAAGACATGCAGTCAGGCCAATTGTATAAAGTGATCAAATTGTAAGTCGCTCTGGATAAGAGCGTCAGCCAAAATGCCATTAATAATAAAATAAAATAATAAACAAATGGGTGACGGTCATGCAAATGACCAGATACGTTTCCTGTTTGAAACCGCTTTAAAGCAGATTCTGCTACCAACCAAAAATGTTGCAATACTGCACATTTTGTTTTGCCAAGCAGTTGCAGAGGTTCACTGCTGTCTAATGCCTTCAGAATTGCCTTAGAGTTAGCGAAATTGACTCATCAGTTCAGAATTAAGGGTCGAATAATTACAGTAGTTTCACCAGGTTTATTTCCATGCACTCTAATTACACACAGATCTGTTGCTGTGGGCGGGCATTAAGGGGGGCATGCCCACCCAGTTAGATTCCTACACCCAGCCAAAAATTGGCTGCCTTTTGTAGCAGCAAGAAAAGGAATTCAAAGAATCCAAGGAATCAAATATGTTTTGTTTGATGGGCCATTCCAGTCAATATCAAACTGACAGAAGCAGCAGTTTAAGTCTAATTAGACGATTCTCCCTAAAAACGATATATATGTCCAAAAATAATGAAGGAGAGAATGCGCACTGCCTCGACTACCAGGGTTGATGTTTTTAAATGTTCTCCCTTCTTTCTACCATCACCAGTATTCACCTAAATAAGGACGAAGTTGTGTTCACAGGTGTTTTGCTCTGCCACCAGCTCGTATTTCACGTGTCTGATCTGAGAAAAGGGCTGCAAGGAAGCTAGAATACATCTGTCTTCAGAAACGGCAGGAACCTGCTTTTTATTCCATCAGGAAGGAAGACTTTTAATGATTCAAAACTTTTGCAGTACAAATAATTTGTAGGAAGCTGTAAAAAAGAAGTGTGCCCAGAATGATGACCATATAACGTGGTGCAGATGACTTGCTAATAATTGAGAAATCTCTAATGAATTTAGTGCTAGAATGTCTATACAGAGTGCCCATCGAACCTCAAAGCTGCTAACATGACGAGAAATTTTTCAGTTTCAAAAAGCCTTAAAATATTGAATAAACATCTAAAACTACATCCAGTATCTGTATATTTGAAATGAATAAGTTCCTGATGAATTAAATAACTATCATTTCTATGACAAATGATTCCAAACACTGGAACATGAGATTATAGTAGCTGAAAAGCGTCCACATCATCTGGTGTGAAGAGACCTTTAGGCTCACTGGGAGAAGGAGAAACAGATGATTAAGTGAGTGCCCACTAACTAAAGATCCAACTGCCCAACTAAAAGATTTGGTACGAGTGACTAAGATTAGATTAGACGACCCTTATTAGTCCCACATCAGGGAAATTTCACCTCCGCATTTAACCCATCCGTGAAGTGAAACACCACATACACACTAGTGAGCACACACACACTAGGGGGCAGTGAGCACACTTGGCCGGAGTGGTGGGCAGCCTAATCCGCAGCACCCGGGGAGCAGTTGAGGGTTAGGTGTCTTGCTCAAGGACCCCTCAGTCATGTGCTGTCGGCTCTGGGGATCGAACCGGCGACCTTCCGGTCAGAAGGCTGGTTCCTTAACCTCCAGCCCACAACTGCCCCGGGTCTGATTATACTCTTAAAAATAAAGGTGGCAAAAGGGCTTTTTAGAGTGCTGCCACAAAATAAACACTTTTGAATGGTTCCTTTAAGACGCATTATTGGAAATGAGATGTTTGAATGTGAAGGAACCTTTGAAAGGTTCTATATCAGGGATGATATGCATTTTACATAATGGGCCACATTACAGTGACTCCAGTGTCAAAAAATTCAGTTGAGCAGACCAATAACACTTTAACAATCCTCCTAAATGTATTTATTCTGTCACTATTCATCTGAAAAGCTGAATAAACAAACTGATTGAACAAAGGGCACTGATAAAACACTGAAATTAGTCAGTGCAACATTAGATGCTGAGGATATGCTGTCTTGTAGCAAAGCTCAGAGAATAAGAAGGACTGAACTCATGAAGTTATATAAGTATTCCTAATGTAAATGGCAGGTTTTATGTGCAAACGTGAGCATTGTACAGTCGTGATTAACCTGACTGATTTATTTAGCTGTCACCAATGTGAGCAGCTAAGCTAAGAAAGTCTAAATTACCATTTTTCTGTCATAGGATATCATAATAAATTGATATTTAGCAAATACAGTTGAAGTTTAACTTTAGTTTTATCCAAATCTCAGCTTCAGGTATGAAATTAAAACAGCACCACCCTCCAGATGAGCAAATAGCATGTGCTGGATTTTATACGTCCCTTATTAACATCCTTCCACCATTTCTTAGCCTAATAATTCTGGAAGATTTACTGCCACTGCCGTTCTCACTGCAGTCTTGTACCATTCACTTGTCGGAAGAAGCAGAGCTTGCTGTTGTGGTTGCGAAATAGTGACTGGTTGAGTGTTGTCTCGAGCATTGTTTTGCAAATTGTCCACAAGAGGGTTCACATCGGGTCAGATAAGAACAATAATTGGGCCGGGCTCTGCCGGCTGGCCATATGTTTGACGCCGATGTTCTTTACCAATTAAGGTTTTTGTAGATCTGTACATCCAAGTCAAGAACTATTTAGAAACCCTCGTTTGTAAAATTGTACACGTAAACAATTAAAACAGTAAAATAACATCAGCATTAATAAAAAAAATAGAAAAAGACGAGTTTGGTGTCAATGACACACTGTCCATGACCATGACACCAGTCGTGCCAGTGCTGGTCTCTGAGGGCCACTGTGTAGCTGCAAGCAAGAGAAAGAGAGCAGCACTTTATGCCGCTGCTTCTACAGGAGCAGAATGAGCTCTGACAGCTCTGTAGGATGGAGTAAGGAGGAGGGGTGGAAAGGGGTCGGATGGACAAAGGGAGAGTCTGAGTGGACTCGTGTTAGTGATGTAAGCTCTGACTCTGGCTCTCAGGTTCTCAGTGGCAGACTTGAAAACGCAGGTCACGCACGGCCACGGCTAATCACGCCATCTCCGGTTCAATTACAGTCATGAAGAAGATATTAGTTCCAAATGAGGGAAAGAATAATTGCATTGTATTCTCCAGGTCCCAAAGTATTGATTAAGATAGCTACTTTGCTGTTAACAGGAGCCTTAATTGTGCATCTCTTTTGTTAAATACTTGGGCAGCGGCATCACCGGAAAGCCATTTACAGCTTCTTAATTACTTTTTATTATGAAGTAGTGTCTCTACTTCAGAATGCCCAAGCACATTTGTAAGTTCGACCCATTGTGCTCTCTCCAGCTAATTAAATATGCACATGAGAGGCTTGTACATGCCGACTGTGTTAATCAGCCTTGTTTTTGCTTTGGCAAATCAAGAAGAGCTTTGAGAATGTGTATTGAGCTCTTTGTGGTAAACGTGCACTAAACTTTATCACTACTAAAAATATGCCACAAAGCGTTCCTTGAGTGATGCCTTGGTGCGAATGTGTCAGACTCCAGTCCTCGCGGGCCAAAACACTGCAGACTTACCTGATTCAGCTCATCAGCTACTCTGAAATCAAAGTGTTAGATGAAGGTTTTCTCCTATCACTGCACTACTTTGGCCTGGAAGGTCCCCAGTTTGACATGCCTGCCATAGTGGAACCACTTTTGGTCCCCTAAAGAACCATGACTGAGAAAGAGATTTGTGAGGAGGACGAAGCCAATGGTTTGAAGAACATTCACATTATGTAAAGGGTCTACACCAATTTGAGAGTTTCTTCCTAAAACCTTTACATGATGTTGTTGCTGACCATTAAGGCCCTATTGCACAGCTACTGACCACTTCTGGAGGGGATTGATGGTGCATTATTTTTTATTTAATTCTGATTTGGTTTTGGTTTAATTGTAAGAGCTGCTGACTTTTTGATTCAACTTCTTTGTTTTATGATTTATTTTGCCTTATGATTTGCTTTCGATCTAATCTTTGATTTTGATTCAATTTCACAATATATTCCTTGACCTCCCACATCAATTTTTACATATGTTGAGGATATTTTGCTCATTTGGCATTTATAGTATATTGTATTATTCACTGTTTGGAATACTTAGTAAGTTAATCAGTAATTCAAGATTAAAACCGTGAAAAGGCCCTGTGACCGGAAGGTCGCCGGTTCAATCCCCAGGGCCAACAGTCCATGACTGAGGTGTCCTTGAGCAAGACACCTAACTCCTAACTGCTCCCCGGGTGCCGTGGATAGGGCTGCCCACTGCTCTGGGCAAGTGTGCTCACTGCCCCCTAGTGTGTGTGTGTTCACTAGTGTGTATGTGGTGTTTCACTTCATGGATGGGTTAAATGCGGAGGTGGAATTTCCCCGTTTGTGGGATTAGAAAAGTATCACTTAACTTATAAACTAAATATTGGCTGACTAGAGCATTGGGAACTCTCCTAAAAAGGTAATATAGAGGAGCTGGCTGTGGACTGTATGCTCTGGAATCTCTGATGGGGATGAACGTCTGAACGCACAGAACAGAGTGTACCAGATGGGAACCATCTTATCATTTGATGCTCAATAAAGCGAAAGAATTTTCCTTCCTTCCACAAGAACCCAGTGGCTGAAGTGTTTTTCATTCCCTTTTACCCTTTTTCATTTTTGTTGATATTATTTGATTCTTCTGATTCATTTTACAGTTACATTTATGGCATTTGGCAGACGCTCTTACCCAGAGCGACTTACAATGTGATCATTTTTACACAGGTAGGTGAAGGTAGTGTTAGGAGTCTTGCCCAAGGACTCTTATTGGTATAGTGTAGGGGGGCTCACCCGGAGGGTAATTAAAGCCCAATCTACAGCAGAGAAGGTAGAGGTGTTGCCCACTACACTAACCAACCACTACAACCCACTATGTTTTGAAGATGTTAGATCACAGACTGTTATTAGGGCAATAGTATAGACACTATTAAAGATACTTATAAAAGTCCAGACCCTGGGCAAAAGATCTTGGTTGTGACAATCTGAAGGTTCTTTAAACTTTAAATCTCATTTCTCCAAAGAACCATTCATTGAGAGGTTCTTTAAGCATCCAAAATCAGTTCTTCTATATTCAAAGAATGAATACTTTGAACACCTTTTTTGTCCATCACAACTGGTACTACACCTTTTCTTTTTCCTACAAAGTTCAGAAAGACATCTAACATTAGTCACTTGCTTATCTTATAGATCTTATTTCTGTATGAACTGAGTGCCACTGTAACTTCTAAAGGTGCCCTACTTTTACATCATAACTCCACCATCCAGCACTGCCCTGAGCTGGATGGTTTCCTTTTTGAGTTTTGGTTCCTCTCAGTGTTTCTTCCTCATGCTCTTAGAGAGTTTTTCCTGCCACTTTTGCCACAGGCTTGCTCATTAGGAGCTTGGACCTGGATTTCTCAAAAGCTGTCTATCGTAAAAAGTGCTATACAAAAAATTGAACCGAATTGAATTGAGATGGAAAATGGGTCATCTTTCACAGACAAGCTGAAGATTATTTGACCAATTTGTCTTTAAAATGAATTCTATTGCAACTGTACTAATCACAGAGCGACAGAACGAGGTCAGGCTGAAAAGAGAAGAGAAATGCCGGGCACATTCAGAAATAGTCACCAAATAAAAATTCTGTCAGTTGCTTTTACATGAACCCCGAACAGCTGGGATTCAAACCTGAACTTCAGTGGTTGGTTTGTCTCTGCATTGCTAAGCACTGCATTCTGCAAACAGTGCCCTGAGGTCTGCAACAAAAATGTTTTTTATATGCTGCACTGCAGAGCTCCATTCCTCTTCATTACAAGACAAAGATTTTCTCGATTTCTTTTCATGTGTGTTCCCTCCTGAGAAGCAGAAGCAGTTCTCAGGATCATTATGTTCAGGTTTGGTGAAGAGCTTGCTGTGATTGTAACTCAGGCAGGAGTTGTTGAACACGTCACACCTGCAAAAGGTGTTGCATTGAACCCACAGCAATGGTGGAACAACTCTGGTGTGAGAGACTGGGTACCTGCTAATCTGGTTCAACCTTTTCTCTGATCAGCAGTGCGAAAAACTGTCTTGTCTGCGATTTTTGCAAGAAAACACATAAAGCATACACACACGCCTTCTAAGGCGCTTATCCTTCTGAGTAGAGCCCATCCCAGCAGTCAGGATACAGTCCCAACAGGTCACCAGTCCATCGCAGGGCAGAGAGACAGACAGACATATACATTCACACACACACCTAGGGCCAATTTAGCATGTCCAATCGACCTGACTGCATGTCTGTGGGAGGAAACCTACGCAGACACAGGGAGATGCAAACTCCACACAGAAAGGACCCTGGTCACCCAGCCTGGGTATTGAACCCAGGCCCTTGTTGCTATGAGGTGACAGCACTACCCCCTTCACCACCACTGCAGGCAAACAACGCAGGGAAAATAATGCTGGGTGAAGCAAGTTACTTGATAGAGAATGATGGAAAAATGTTCATGCAACATTTTTCAGAATGTTGATAAACACCGCTTACTAGGACGTATAACATGGGATCACCAAATTATGCTGGTATTTGTTGCTGTATCATTAGATGCCTTGTGAATCTGAATAAATAAGGCAGTGATTCAAACAGAGGTATAATATGGGCTTATCTTGTCTCATGTGTCTTACCTCCAGGCTCAGATCCTTCCAGAAGGCCCAATGGAGCAGGATGTGGAGAGCCCCATCACAGTCAGACAGCCTCGGCTGCCCAAGCAGGCCCGAGATGACATCCCCAAGCAACTTCAGGACCCTGACAGAGCTAAGCGCAAGATCCAGCGCTACGTCCGCAAGGACGGCAAGTGCAACGTGCACCACGGCAACGTCCGGGAGACCTACCGGTACCTTACGGACATCTTCACCACTCTGGTGGACCTGAAGTGGAGGTTCAACCTCTTTATTTTTGTTTTGGTTTACACAGTGACGTGGCTGTTCTTTGGCTTCATGTGGTGGCTGATCGCATATGCGCGGGGGGACCTAGACCACATAGGGGACGAGAAGTGGACGCCGTGCGTCAACAACCTGGAGGGCTTCGTTTCTGCGTTTTTGTTTTCCATAGAGACCGAGACCACTATCGGCTATGGCTACAGAGTGATCACAGACAAGTGTCCAGAGGGCATTGTGCTCCTGCTGGTGCAGTCGGTGCTGGGCTCCATCGTGAATGCCTTCATGGTGGGCTGCATGTTTGTAAAGATCTCGCAGCCCAAGAAAAGAGCAGAGACGCTGATGTTCTCCACCAATGCAGTGATCTCCATGCGTGACGGGCGCCTGTGCCTGATGTTCCGTGTGGGGGACCTGAGGAACTCGCACATCGTGGAGGCCTCCATTCGAGCCAAATTGATCAAGTCCAAACAGACCAAGGAGGGGGAGTTCATCCCCCTCAACCAAACGGACATGAATGTGGGTTACGACACAGGCGACGACCGTCTCTTCCTGGTGTCCCCGCTCATCATCTGCCACGAGATCAACCAGCATAGCCCTTTCTGGGAGATCTCCAAAGCCAGCCTGGATAAGGAGGAGCTGGAGATCGTGGTGATTCTGGAAGGCATGGTGGAGGCCACAGGTAGGAATGCACACATTTTCAGGACAAGCATCATGAAATGAGGCAGATATTTAGGGCTTTAGCCCTAGATTAGTGGTTCCCAATCCTGGTCCAGCAGCCCTTTCAGGAACGTGCTAGATGATAAACGAAAATATGATTACCTCCTCCACATAAAGGCCTGGTAGAAGGAAACCAATGACTACCCGTGAAACTATATTTGTATTCCTTGTACATTTTATTCCTGATCATAAGTCATGGTTTGGCCAGCTGTATGTTTGGGGGCACTTGAAGGCCTGAATGAGGTCAGATGTGTCTAAGAGGTCTAGGCTGCCAGAGTAAATGAGATGATCTTTCATTAGCAGCAGAGTAAAGTGTGGCTGGGTGAGATGGCGTGCTGGAAGAAAGCGTTCTCTGCAAAGAGAGATTTCACTGATTAGACAGAGAGGAAAAACAGTGCCATTAGAGTGGAAGCAAAGATATCAGGCTGAGTCTTGCCTTACACACAACACACATAGTACAGGGAAGATCAAAATATACACTCAAAGCCTTCAGCAGTGGGTGTATGGGTTCTGTGCCATAAATCAAATGAAGTTTATTCTTTGAGCCTGGTCACAACCCACATTTCATGTCTAAATGGAAAAAATACTGAGGGATGCACAACAAGGGTAGGAAGTCTTTTCCAGCATGTAAAAAAAACATAAAAGGGTGATTAAAAGTACAGAAAGGGCTCACAAATTACACCAATAAAAGCCTTGGTCCCACTTTACGCTGTGTCTTTAATAATGGTGCAGTTACACATGGTCAGTAAACGCAACAGCAGTGTTACTAATGGTGACGCATTCACTGCTAAAGATGGATTACAGTAGTACACCTTCTGTATACACACACACACACACACACACACACACACACACACACATATATATATATATATATATATATATATATATATATATATATATATATATATATATATATATATATATATATATATATATATATATATATTTTAACAGGACTGTTCTCTGATTGAAACTGGAGGTGTAATTACCTACATTATAGGAGTACTTATACCATACCTGCCCAGGAAATCCCCAAGTTTCTGTTGTAACATATCAACCTGATCAAATCACGTGGATAAATATCAATTTTACAGTACAGTAATTTTACAGTACCTATGTAAAGATAAATGTTTAAAATTTCTGTAATCCATCTGTCACAGTGAACGCTGCACCAGTAGTTACATCAACGACACACTCAGGGAAAAAAAAGGCACAAAAACTGTTACTGGGCCAGTACCCCTCTTGTCACTGGGGTGGTCAGTGCCTTTAATCAGGGCACATAATTATACCATAATCATTTGAAATTAATTTTTCAAGTTATTTTCTATGTTCTCTTTTAGAACAGTAGGTAAGGACACAGTACAGACACGCACTTTTCACCTAGGAGAGCTTATTTAAGATACACAATTGGACCTTAAAACCACTGCTGTACCTTTGAGGGAACATTTACATTGTTTGTACCTTGATGAACAAAAAATGTACCTGCACAGAACCTTAATTTCTGACTGAGCAGTTATAGATACCATGTAAAGTTGGCCCAAAATGTTTACCCAGTGCTTAAAGCAACATATTTACATTAAACAGCTGCAGAAACTGTACTCCTGAAGCAACATATGAGTTAAAATAGGCAAAACGTAGGATCAAACTCACAGCAAACTAAAAAAAACATGGTTTCTTATAGTTTTACCCTTCAGCCCAGGTCAGGTCTTATCAGGGCCTTATGCAATCAGGGTAATACAACTGTCCTATCAATTTTAGATGGTTGGAGTCCTGTATTTTTTTCAGTGAAGAACATACTGATCATTTAGCCATCCATATGGAGGCATTTTAAGAGTGGTGAATGCTTAACTGGTGGCTCAAATCACATTAATCCTTAGAAACCTAAAGATTTTGTGGGTAAATCACAATTACAATAGCAATTATTAAGTATTTACATGTGACATTCACACATGCCATATGGTGTTATATTCAGGGGACCCTGGACTACTCGGATATGCCATTGTTTGGCATGTAAATGATAAAGGAAATGTAATACCTTTATGAATTTGGGTCATTTCTGATCAAAAATGATCTAGCGCCTGCTAAATTTTGTATTGTTTTTTAAGATGGTGGGACGGGGGGCTGAAGGAAAAATTACGTCGGAAGTGTCAGTAAGCTTGACAAATAGTTTTCAGGCCATTTAATAGACCATCCCTAAATGCTCTGCATAGGGTGGTACATCATTCCTGCCTATCAAAGAAGTTTTTAGAGCATGGCTACATAAAGCAATGGCATTTTGTAATGAAAGCCAACTAACAGGGAGCCGGTGAATTGAGCACAGAACTGGAATAATGTGGTCAGATTCCTCTGAGCCTCTTAGGAGTCTCGCCACGTCTACAAGCTGCAGAACTCTCTCCAGCTCTCTACCATAAACTCAGCTGAGCTGCTGGATACAACACATCTCATTCAACATACAATACACCTCATTCCATATCTTACACAGGCTATTCTCTGGGCATCAGTGGCCAGGCTAATTGGAAGCGAGCACTTTTTCCCACCTCAGATTTTCAGGGTAATTGTTGCAGATTTCTATTTTATGAGGCCTTTAGCCAGCCGAGCTGCGCTGGCACACACAATGCAGATGATCCTTCATTAGCTGCAGATCTGAGGCCACAGCTGTCCGAGCTGTGAACCGCAGGTGAGACGAAGCGTTCCCTCCGGGAGTAAATGAAAGAATATGGAATGATCTGCAGCCCAGGGAGAAATTGCACACTCTCACGGGAATGGTGGTTTTAATGTGCCTTATGCAGGGGCCAAGCAAATGAGTTTTACAGCAAGAAACTTACTGTGAGTGATAAAATGAGGTCCGAGTTTGAGGCTGAAGTGGTAGTAGAGCTTAGGAGCATGTGGTACTTGATGTTGGCAAGTGTTTGAGAATGTTGGACCTGGAGTTTTAAGGTTGTTGAGGGATCAAAGTTCTGTGGTGAGGTTAATGGGTTTGAGGTAAGGGCAGTGTTTTAGAGGTGGGGCAAAGACTGAGGTGGTGATGGTTGTTAGGGACAGATATGATGAAGTTTTATGTATTTTAAAGGCCAATTCAGTGCTAGTGTGCCGTTGTGTGGTACAGACTGAGGTTGTTGGGTGGTAGAGATGAGGCTGTGTGGTGGCTGAGTTTGAAGTTGCTGAGTGGCAGAGTTTGAGGTTGTTGTGCAGTACAGTTTGAGATTGTTGGGTGGTAGAGATGAGGCTGTATGGTGGCTGAGTTTGAAGTTGCTGAGTGGCAGAGTTTCAGGTTATTGTACAGTACAGTTTGAGATTGTTGGGTGGTAGAGATGAGGCTGTATGGTGGCTGAGTTTGAAGTCGCTGGGAGGCAGAGTTTGAGGTTATTGTACAGTACAGTTTGAGATTGTTGGGTGGTAGAGATGAGGCTGTATGGTGGCTGAGTTTGAAGTTACTGCATGGCAGAGTTTGAGGTTATTGTACAGTACAGTTTGAGATTGTTGGGTGGTAGAGATGAGGCTGTATGGTGGCTGAGTTTGAAGTTCCTGAGTGGCAGAGTTTGAGGTTGTTGTGCAGTACAGTTTGAGGTTGGTGGGTGGTAGAGATGAGGCTGTATGGTGGCTGAGTTTGAAGTTACTGCATGGCAGAGTTTGAGGTTGTTGTACAGTACAGTTTGAGATTGTTGGGTGGTAGAGATGAGGCTGTATGGTGGCTGAGTTTGAAGTTGCTGGGAGGCAGATTTTGAGGTTATTGTACAGTACAGTTGGAGATTGTTGGGTGGGAGAGATGAGGCTGTATGGTGGCTGAGTTTGAAGTTGCTGGGAGGCAGAGTTTGAGGTTATTGTACAGTACAGTTTGAGATTGTTGGGTGGTAGAGATGAGGCTGTATGGTGGCTGAGTTTGAAGTTGCTGGGTGGCAGAGTTTGAGGTTGTTATACAGTACAGTTTGAGATTGTTGGGTGGTAGAGATGAGGCTGTATGGTGGCTGAGTTTGAAGTCGCTGGGAGGCAGAGTTTGAGGTTATTGTACAGTACAGTTTGAGATTGTTGGGTGGTAGACATGAGGCTGTATGGTGGCTGAGTTTGAAGTTGCTGGGTGGCAGAGTTTGAGGTTGTTATACAGTACAGTTTGAGATTGTTGGGTGGTAGAGATGAGGCTGTATGGTGGCTGAGTTTGAAAGTATTTTGTGGCAGAGTTTTGATGTTGTTGTTTACTACAATTTGAGGTTGTTAGATGATAGAAATGAATTTGTATGGTGGCAAAGTTTGAGGTTGCTTTGTGGCAGCACCTGAGGTTGCTATATACTAGAGCTTGGAGCTGTTGCACTGTATAGTTTAAGGTTATTGCACAGTACAGTTTGAGATTGTTGAGTGATAGACTTTAAGTGGTAGAGTGGTAGAGTTTGAGGGTTGTTTGTTAGTAGAGTTTGAGGTGGTGCATCCCACAGTTTGACATTGTTGGTTAGCAGAAGTTGAGGCTGTTGAATTGCAGGGCTGTGGATTGTAGAGTTTGAAGTTGTGGGAGTTTGTGCTTCTTGGAAGGAGGACAATTTGAGGCTGTAGTTGCTCATGTGAAGTCAGTGAGGCAAGAATAATGCAAGTGAGTCATTCTCAGAGGACTTAACAACATCCAACACAAGCACACACACAGAGTCACTGGTCCACAGGGAAGACACTCAGACAAACCCCCTGCCCTGGTTGCTTTTCCAGCATGTTTGAGATTCTGAAAGTCGAACACATGTACACGCGCATTCGGAGGAGACAGGAAGAGCTGCTGTGTATATCCACCCTATTTTTTCCACAGTTATTGGGTGAGGGTTTGTTTGATGTCTATGTCGGAGAGAAAGAGCGAGAGAGGGAGTGTCTGTCTGAGTGTATATTGTTTTACTGTAGATAACACTGCAAGCACTCCTGCTGCAAAATTAAAAGAATCACTGTGCAAGATAGACCACGGCTCCTTCAAAGCCAGAGTTTGTATCCATGTGGAACGCAGGACTACAGTAACAGCATTGTGAACAATGACTTTCTTCCACACAACGGCCAATAGATCCATTACTGCAAATAGACTGTGAGCAGAGGAATAAACTGCAGATTAATTGCCGTCAAAAACACACAAAGCGCTTTCACTGCTAGATTATCCCTTTTTTTCTCTGTGTGCAAGTGTTTTATGAGCTGAAAAGAATCAGGATTCTAATATCTGTTGCTCCTCTTTCTGGTTGTAATTTTTTAATATATATTTTTCCTTCTGACTCAGCTGAAGTTGGTTCAAAGAGAATACGTTGGGCCTACTGTAACGATGAAAGTGAGATGAAATATTAAATGCAATCGCGTTAGATTAGATCGATGGGCTCTGCGCGTGAGCGTTTTTGTGTGTGCGTTGGCACTCCTGCGTTTTGAAGGCCGGGCTTCTGCTCTAATGTGTTCTTGCAGCTGTTTTTAGATTTCACCGACAGCTGTCATGTCTGAGTCAGTCCTCCGCTTTTGTCTCTGGCAGAATTCTTCATTCTACTCCCAAACTCTCTCTCTCTCTCTCTCTCTCTCTCTCTCTCTCTCTCTCTCTCTCTCTCTCTCTCTCTCTCTCTCTCTCTCTCTCTCTGTGTCCCACACACACACACACACACACTTACAAATTTCACTATCCATCTCATGGGAAAGGCTGGCCACACTGACTGTGCTGAGAAACAGGCATGCCATAGGGCACAGAGGTCAAACAATACGCTTCCTCAAATGTAGGGGTTGGGGGGAGGGGGAGGCGTAGAGAGGGGTCATCTTTTTTCCTTGTTTATTTTTAGAGCACATCATGATCGGAGAGCGCGAGCGCTGCTTGTCTCTAAAAACTCAAGCAGTGCATTCAATGACAAAGAACAAAAGATCAGCCTCTTTGTTCTCAGAGCTTTGATTCAGCATCCTGACCATCACAAGCACATCACTCGGGTACTAAATAAAGCCTAAGAACGGTGAATTTTTTTGCGTCTTGGGTGGAACGATCAGTCGAAAATTCTGCTTTTCCAGCAACTGTGATTCTATTTTGAGTGGTTTGTGAGAGTGGTTGCCATAGAGACAGTGTGGAGAGTGAGAGAGCATGTGAGCAGCAGGAAAACCCACTGATGTTACACAACTCTGTTATCTAAAGGGTCCAGCACCAGACACGTTGTTATTATTATTATTATTATTATTATTATTATCAGCATTATTAGTATTAGTATTACGATTCAGTACTAATTAACAAAGATGCACGATGCATGCGAAAGCTCTGCATTCTCTTTCCCTGTCTCTCTCTCTCTCTCTCTCTCTCTCTCTCTCTCTCTCTCTCTCTCTCTCTCTCTCTCTCTAATTGTCTCACTCTGGGATGAGAAAGGCATTCGTTTTAAGGCATGCTGTACCCTTGTAGGTATCGTTAGCTCTTGGAGCAGTGAGTCTTTACTTATAAAAGATTAAGCAGCGTGTGAGTGCTGGGCCATGTAGCGCCGCAGGTGCTGCAGAATGAAACACGTCTCTACTCAGCTCAGCTGTTGGGCCTCAGAAGACTACAGAGAGGATGCTGCATTGTGATTTGCGATGGCTGAGGACAAAAAATGAAACCGTTGCTTCAGACAGGCGTCTTCCACAGCAGCTGAAAAGGCCCTAGAACAGCTGTTAGATCGTGTCATGTCAGCAGTTCGTTCACAGACACATTTCCTAGAGAGAGACAATATCCTAGACGTGGAACGTCACTTGTTTCACGAAATGAAGAAATAAAGTTGACACGTTCGTATTTGCACTGCAGTTAAAATGCTGAAAGAAGTAAATGAAGTTGAGTTATTACACGCTGTTTTAAATATACAGGCACACCTGCTTGTTTTGCCCACAGACTGTACAAATGCCTTCTTGGCTGGTGTGAATAATGGCTGTTTTTTATGGTGCCCCACCATTCTTTGAGATCCGTTTCAGTGAGCACCACTTCTTCTGCTGTACCGACTGCCTTTGGTTCTCCTCAGTAACTCTGATCTGTCACAAATGCATGCTGGAAATGCCAGCGATAAAGCACTGACAATGTCTTTAAGAACGTGTCTCTTTCCATAATGTGGTTATTTTGAATGACCACTATATAAAGTCTATAAGGGGTGTTAATAATTTCCTACATCAATAGTGTGATGAGTGGTACTGACCCATGTTCAAATACTTACTGTATGTACTTAAGACTTTTAGATGAAAAAAATCCTATTAAAATTACATTTGGTTTCATCTGAAATATGAATACACTAAAAATGTCTGACATAGCTGATTCAGACTGGACTAAAACTCTGGTAATAAATAAGTCGACCGACCACTTAAATAAGTATAGCTTCTTGCTTCTACACTCATTGTCCATCTTATCAGCTCCACTTACTGTATAGCTGCACTTTGTAGTTCTACAGTTACAGACTGTAGTCCATCTGTTTCTCTGGTACTCTGTTACCCTGTTCTTCAGTGGTCAGGACCCTCACAGAACCACCACAGTGAGTGGTGGATCATTCTCAGCACTGCAATGTCCTGGTGTTGTGTTAGTGTGTGTTGTGCTGGTCTGAGTGGATCAGACTCAGCAGTGCTGCTGGAGTTTTTAAATACTGTGTTCACTCACTGTCCACTCTATTAGACACCCCTATCTTGTCTGTCCACCTTGTAGATGTAAAGTCAGAGACGACAGCTCATCGGCTGCTGCACAGTTTGTGTTGGTCATATTCATATTTCATATTGGTGGAGCCCCAGGATGTACACACACAGAGGTGACATAAACCCTGCCCACACACACACACACACACACACACACACACACACACACACAACACACATACATACATACATGTATACACACATACACACACACACACACACACAACACACATACATACATACATGCATACACACACACACACACACATACATACATATATACATACATACATACATATACACACACACGCCGCACTCTCTTGCAGTCCGTGCCGCTCTTGGCACCAGTGAGAGCCAGTGAGCATGGTGAGGTCAGCAGGAGCAAGGGCACGATGAAGAAAAAAAAAACAACAGCTGGTGGCGCCTTCACGGCTGACCTGTCGCCACGGCGATGAGAGAGCAGAGAATGCACATATGTGTCATCTTAAAGCAACTAACTGCACGCAGACAGAGTGTTCAAGAGAAACGAGCAGCAACAGCAGCTCCACATTATTCAACTATTCACTTCCTTCGTCTGAAAGGCCTCCTGACACCTGCCTGCTGTTCCCCCTGCCACACACAAACACACACACACACACACACACACACACACACACACACACACACACACACACACACACATGCTGTGCTCAAAATCACTTCCTAATCACTGTATTGTAGGGAACAGAATTCCCACTAATTTTAGACACGCTTTCTCATCACTCCAACATTAACTTGTCTTCTTGTTCAGAACAAGTGAAAGTTTACGTGGGACAAAAAAGAAGAAGAAAATACGAATGCAGGGCTGGCTCAGGCATATTGGAGGCCCTAGGAAGGTGTTTTGAGGGCGCTGCATCTTCCTAGCTGATGTATTGCGAAATCAGAGGCCACCTAATAACAATGACCACCACAAGCTGTCTAAATTATGTACATGAACGACTGGCTACTTCTTTATTGTTCTTATAAGTTACATTTTACAGGAATCTGTCTCACTATGCAGTATTTCTTGCTTACCCAGCTAACTTAAGCTTAGTTGGATCTAAACCTGCTGGCAGTAAAGACAGTGTGGCTTTTTTACACACGCCTAGATGATGATATGGTATGGCATGATTTATTCTTCCTTCTTTGCTGACCCCTTTCCTTTTTCTTTCTTTTCATGTTTTACACGACTGTCTGTCCATCATAAGCATCATGCTTTTATATTCACATGCACAAGGATTAATCAGAGCTCGAGTCTCTAAGCCTGAATTAACTGAGGAAGTCATTAACCGCTGCTGTAAAAGGACTTTATAGCGTCTGTGTTTGTCAGGTTTGGTCCAATTACAAGCCAAAACAAATGGCATAATGCTAACACCACAAAAAACTCCCCCCATCTTTTATTCTTCTTTTTTGGGTTTTCCACTCCATATACGTTCATTCTTTTCGTGATTTTGCCTCACTTGAGCAGCCTAACAATATAAGAGTACAGTAACAGTGCAGTAAATAATGTGTGGTTGGTTAGTGTAGTGGGTAACACCTCTATCCCACCTGGGCAAACACCCTACACTATACCAATAAGAGTCCTTGGGCAAGACTCCTAACACCGCCTTCACCTACCTGTGTAAAATGCTTAAACTGTAAGTCGCTCTGGATAAGAGCGCCTACCAAATGCCATCAATGTAATAACCCAGAAGTTGTTAGGGGCCCCCTGGTGGCCAAGTGGTCCTAAGCAGCTGCATATGAATTTTTTTCTCTGTTCAATCATGTAAATATGCCAGGTAGAAAACCCCACACAGGATGACGATGTGCTCTGAGAGAAGTGAAAACTTAAGTGTTTTTTTTTCTGTCATTTAACATCTTTTAACAGTACATATCGCCTTGATTTGAGCCACAGAAAGCACAAGTAAGCGCTTCTTCGAGTTCTTCCATGCTTACAAACAAACTCCTTTTCCACTGGGTTTTCCCAGCACTTTTACTGAGTTATTACTGTAGTTCCTGTTATAATATGTAAAAGGCACCAGAGTTTTTATCATTGCTGATTTTACCTTATCATGTAATACTAATTTCATCCGAATAGCACTTTAAAGGGGATGAGAATTCATCCCCACTTGATGGGGTAAGTCTGACTGAATGAGCTACAACAAAGAACGAGGGATGTTTCCCGTGTGCACTGATTTGGCTCAGTAGCTGCCTTAGTTGCAGAAGTAGCAATCAAACCATACAACTTATTCACGTGATCTGTTATTCGTGGCATGTTTAAAATGATATGTTTTTACATGTAGTTTACACAAGAAGCAGGGCCTGGTTAATGCTAGCTCTGAGTAAACGGCCTCCTCAGAGTAAACGACTTCCCACCTTCTCCTGCCCACACCTCAGCTACTCCCCCCTGCCTTGGACTAGCTACCCACCTTACATTGACGTTTTCATGGACTCCTAGCTATTACTACTACTGATACTACCGCTATTAATATTAGTAGTATAATCATTTGTAGGTAGTCTGACCAGAGGAGGATGGGTCCCCCCGGTGATCCTTGGTTCCTCCCAAGGTTTCTTCCTCAGCTCTGAGGGAGGTTCTCCTTGCCGCTGTCGCCCCTGGCTTGCTCAACTGGGGGCTTTACATTCATGTTAAAACTTTGTCTTTATTGGAATTCTGTGAAGCTGCTTTGTGACAACATCCGTTGTAAAAAGCGCTACAAATAAATTTGATTTGATTTGATGATCTGATTAGTTTACCTCAGAAACTCGCATGAAGGAGTGAGAGGAAAGAGGAGAGATTGTTCACACAGCAGGTAAAAGTGTCCCAAATCTCTTCTTTTTCTTCATATGTGACACAGATGTGTGTCTGTGTGAACAGCAAAAACCACTGAATTTCACCTTTTTAATTCAGATTTGAGACGCTTTTATAGGTGGTACTGAAATCCGATCCATATCTGATATGAGGCAACGCGACTCAGCCAGGTCGGAATTCATGCGACTTCAATCCAGCTCCACATACGTCATCTTTTCGAGCTGCTGTTTCTGTACCAAAAAATGACGAAAGACGTATCGCAACCGCTCCGTGTTCGAGTACAGCACTGTGTGGAAGTTTTAAGCATCTAAGCACATGTTTAAACAGTTGACCTCAGCAGTGAGTTTATCACAATATACAGTGGGTTGCAAAAGTATTCATACCCCTTGAACTTTTCCATATTTTGTCACATTACAACCACAAACATAAATATATTTCACTGGAATTTAATGTGAAAGACCAACACAAAGTGGTATACAATTGTGAAGTGGAAAGAAAATTATACATGAATCAAAACATTTTTTACAAATAAAAAACTAATAAGTGCGACGTGCAAAAGTATTCAGCCCCCTTTTCCCTGAGTGCAACCAATTGCATTCAGAAGTTGCCTGATGACTGCTAATGACTCAAAAGGGTCCACCTGTGTGTAATCTAATCTCAGTACAAATACAGCTGCTCCGTGACGGCCTCAGATGTTGGTTAAGAGAATATTGGGGAGCAAACAGCATCATGAAGTCCAAAGAACACACCAGACAGGTTAGGAATATGGTTTTGGAGAAGTTTAAAGCAGGCTTAGGTTATAAAAAGATTTCCCAAGCTTTGAACATCTCACGGAGCACTGTTCAATCCATCATCCGGAAATGGAAAGAGTATGGCACCACAGTAAACCTGCCAAGACAAGGCCGTCCACCTAAACTTACAGGCCGAACAAGGAGATCACTGATCAGAGAGGCAGCCAAGAGGCCCATGGTGACTCTGGATGAAATGCAGAGAGCCACAGCTCAGGTGGGGGAAACTGTCCACAGGACAACAATTAGTCGTGCACTACACAAATGTGGTCTTTATGGAAGAGTGGCAAGGAGAAAGCCATTGTTAAAAGAAAACCATAAGAAGTCCCGTTTGCAGTTTGCCAGAAGCCATGTTGAGGACACAGCAAACATGTGGAAGAAGGTGCTTTGGTCAGACGAGACCAAAATAGAACTTTTTGGCCACAATGCAAAACGCTATGCGTGGCGGAGAAATAACACTGCACATCACTCTGAAAACACCATCCCCACTGTCAAATATGGTGGTGGCAGCATCATGCTCTGGGGGTGCTTCTCTTCAGCAGGGACCGGGAAGTTGGTCAAAGTTGATGGGAAGATGGATGGAGCCAAATACAGGGCAATCTTGGAAGAAAACCTGTTGGAGTCAGCAAAAGATTTGAGACTGGGGCGGAGGTTCACCTTCCAGCAGGACAACGACCCTAAACATAAAGCCAGAGCTACAATGGAGTGGTTTAAAAAAAAGAATATTCATGTGTTAGAATGGCCCAGTCAGAGTCCAGACCTAAACCCAATTGAGAATTTGTGGCAAGATCTCAAAACTGCTGTTCACAAACGCTCTCCATCCAATCTGACTGAGCTTGAGCTGTTTTGCAAGGAGGAATGGGCAAGAATTTCAGTCACTAGATGTGCAAAGCTGGTGGAGACATACCCTAAAAGACTTGCAGCTGTAATTGCAGCAAAAGGTGGCTTCACAAAGTATTGACTCAGGGGGGCTGAATACTTTTGCACGTCGCACTTATTAGTTTTTTATTTGTAAAAAATGTTTTGATTCATGTATAATTTTCTTTCCACTTCACAATTGTATACCACTTTGTGTTGGTCTTTCACATTAAATTCCAGTGAAATATATTTATGTTTGTGGTTGTAATGTGACAAAATATGGAAAAGTTCAAGGGGTATGAATACTTTTGCAACCCACTGTACATTAGAATAAAGTCGTATTCATAATTCAGATAAACAGAAAAACAATAAAAAGTAACAAGAATTTCTTGGGTCCAAATTTTTCCTTGACACCTTCACAGCCGCCACAGAGACTCGTTAATATCATCAATTACATCATGAGCTCAATTTACTGAGCACTGATTGGTCAAACCAGGAGCTGCTTTATAACTACATATAATACTGGAGCTTCCTCGAGGAGAGGCTTGGAGATGGGTAAACAAACACACACTCACATCCTTAAAAATCACTAGTTATTTTATATATATATATATATATATATATATATATATATATATATATATATATATATATATATATATATATATGTAGGCATTATTCATTAATATTCTATACATTTTGTTTATTCAAATATTAACACTTTTCTCAGCAAATAAACACAAACTACACAAATAAAGATTTCGAAAGAAATGGCCGAACATGGCTGGAGGAGAATTAAAACAATCTAAAGTCAGAAAGCAAAGTTTAAACAATCCTAGGATTGCTGCTGGGTGGTGGTTGGCTCTCGGGCGTATGAGGCGCTGGGTCTTTGCTGCTGCCTCGTGATGGGGAGGGGCATCCTGGGGGCGGCTCTGGTTCCTCTGGTTCCCCTGGACCTGCGCTCCATGGCTGGGGGGGGTGCTGTCCGGAGTCCCCCTCTCCCTTCCGCTGGGGTGGGCATGCAGGGGTCACTGGGAGATACGGCCCAGGGTCTCCACTGCTCCTGGGGGGGGCCGCGGCGGGCGGGATTCCCTGGTCTTTCTCTGCCTTCCTCTGGCCTCTGGGGGGATGTTGTCGCAGCTTTCTACCCTCGATATTGAGTGCATCTTGTGACAAATTTATACTGTACTGCACTCACAAACACACACACTCACATACACATACATCACAGTCATTTGTGTAGTATCTCCAAGTGCTGTACGTCTCAGGTACACTTTCTTCTCTTTTCTCAGGAGCAGCAGTTGGTGAACCATCGCCGTGGCATTTGCGCTGTGTTTTTCTTTTTTTTCTGCCCTTATGTTATTTCCCTTTTTTACCCCCCCCCCCCCCCCCCCCCCCCCCCCCCCCGGTTATCTCTCCTCTCCCTTCTTTACAGATTCCCCTGGCCTGTCAAGTCTGGCATGATGCTAACACATTTTCATTAAAATATCAAATGTATAAACAAAATGAAATCAAATAATTAAAAAATAAATAAAGAAAAAGAAACACTGACAAGATGAGCCTATAATCTATAGTGCTCATTTTGGAAAAGTAAATCTGTTTGGCACAGTAACGCAGTCTGACCATAATTCTGATTGCAAATCTGCCAGACAAGACAGGCAAAAAAAAAAAAAAAAAAAAAAAAACAATCCTAGGATGCGAACCAAAGAAGTTCCCTTTTTACAGCGAGCTCAAACACATTCTGGGTGATGAGCCCGGCTGTCAGTCAGTGAAGCTTCATGATGGCTCCTGTGATACTGGCAAAGTAAACCTGAGCTCTCCGGGAGCGGCTGGTGTACGTTGGCAGTTGTGATTGTTGACCTCTGGTTGATGAAACGTGAAGCATTGTTCTTTTGCACATGCAGTCGGTCTAGAAGCTGATCTGTTCAGACTGATCATACAAATGACAAGGTGATGCCTCGGCCTCCAAATTCCCCAGATCTTAGTTTGATTGAGCATCTGTGTGATACGCTGGAAATAGAAGTCCAGTTAGCACCAGCTCTGCCTTGCAACTCACAGGACATAAAGGATCTGCTGGTGTCGGACGCCACAAAGAACCTTGGAAGATGTGGTTTTTGGACACTTCACATGTTAAAAAATGTGGTATCGTGAAAAAATATGTGATCACGTGAAAAAGTGACCTGTCCAGGGTGTTTCCTACCTGATGATTGCTGGGATAGGCTCCAGCACCCCCAAAGACCCAGAAGAACAAGCGGCTTAGAAAATGGATGGATGGATGTGAAAATGGGTTTATGTTTGAAAAAAAAGAGGCGATTACTTGTAAACACATGGCTTTTGCATGTTTCACATGGAAAATATTTTGCTGCTGTCGGAACAAAACCTCATGTTTTGCTTTACAGAAGAAGGAAAATCGTTCTTCATTTTTATTAGAAGTGAATAGAGAAATGTTTTTTCCAAGTAATTTTGTACCATTTTTGTCGTTCTGTTAAACATGAAATTTTGACGCAGGATACAGGGCAACTGCCTTTTTCAAAAAAATGAAAATCAACAAAAATTAAGATACAAGGTTTTGTTCTGGCAGCAAAGATATGTAACTTTTCTGTACGGGTTGGTCAGATTGGGATATCTTCATTTGTTTTAGGGCTCGAGTCAGGATTCCATCCATCCATCCATCCATTGTCTAAGCTGCTTCTCCATCAGGGTCATGGGGGGATGCTGGAGCCTATCCCAGCAGTCTTCGGGCAGAAGGCAGGATACACCCTGGACAGGTCGCCAGTCCATCGCAGGGCAGACAGACAGACACAGACAGTCACTCACACACTCACACCTAGGGGCAATTTAGCATGTCCAATTGGCCTGACTGCATGTCTTTGGACTGTTAAGAAAACCGGAGAACCTGGAGGAAACCCACGCAGACACGGGGAGAACATGCAAACTCCACACAGAGAGGACCCTGGCCACCCAGCCGGGGAATCGAACCCAGGCCCTCCTCGCTGTGAGGCGACAGCACTACCCACCACGCCACCGTGCCACCCGAGTCAGGATTACATTTCTGTCATTCTTCCACCTTTAACAGATTTTAGTCGGCGTTTACACCTGCCTTAGTTTTTCTCCTTGCTTCAGTGTTCCTTCTTACTTTCATCAGCACACGAGTTCGATAGCCTCCCTAACAAAGTCTTCTTCAATAAAAAAAGGCTTTTGGATAGTTTATAAAGCATTTATATTCACGCAGATGTGAAGCTAAAAGACCTGTGTCTAGTAACACTCTTGAAAAAACTACAGGGGTAAACCTCACAATAGCTGTGGGGCAGTCGTCGGCTTGTGACGGGAAGGTCGCCGATTTGATCCCATGAGCCGACAGTATGTGACTGAGGTGCCCTTGAGCAAGACACCTAACCCCCAACAGCTCCCCAGGGGCTGTGGATAGGGCCGCCCACCACTCTGGGCAAGGGTGCTCACTGCACCCAGTCTGTATGTGGCGTCTCACTGCATGGATGGGTCAGATTGCAGAGGTGAAACTTCCCCATTGTGGGACTAATAAGGGTCACTTCATCTAATCTATAAACATATTGTGGAAATAACATTCAGCAATATCTATAGTCATAAGCAAGCATGAAAAAAGTCTAAAGAATCTCTACATAAAGTAAATGTTCCACGCCAAATAAAGCTCTTTACTGGAACTATTAGTCAAGTGTACAGTCAGGTTTAGTTTCAAAACTTGCTGTGGGTGGTTTCCTGTCGTACTGAATGTTCTGGCTATATTCGGTTTCGGTTCAAAATTTCATGCCCGATTAAAGCTGTAGCTCATACGAGAACAACCATTACCCATCATTCCTGCTTCTGTGTGTGTTTGTACACCACACTCTCCCTTTGTGCTCCTATCCAGATGTACGCTTTCCTCACTGAGCCTTTGTGCCTCTGCTTTGCTCATCTCCGAGGAAGAATGGCGGCGCTGCGCTTCGATGGCGCCGGGCCGTTGCTGCTGCCTCCTTTCTCTCTGACCGCATTAGCCGGAGGGGGGATTCTTCATGCGGCGAGTCTGTTGGCCGCTGATAACACAGGGGTACGCTGATCGGGCCCTCACACCGACCCGTCTCTCACTATTACCTGCCAAGTTCCTTTCAGTCGGCACGGCGCAGGCAGGACGCTAATCCCAGGCCCTCGTTTACCCAGCTTAGCAGAGTGGGCCTGCTGATCTAGGATCAGCTCCCACCGTCGTTAGAATCATATGCATTAGGATGCGAAGGGCAAAAACTGTTCCCGCGTCAGCGAGCTTGAGTTCCAAGAGTTTCCATACGTACGGCAGCAGGAGCAGCAGCTAAAGAGGAGTTTGGATTTAAATTGAACAAACAACAAATGAATAGAACGGGTCTGGCGTTCACTGTTTGTGTTTGTGTGTTGTAGTAGTGGCTATTTATAATCGAAACCGAAGATGGTGGTGGGGGAAGGACAGCGATGATATAGATAAGCAGTGATGTACCTGTGGTTTATAAAGCTATTGTACTGCTGTAAGAATGAGTGCAGTTTTGTGGATGATTATATTGTTTTGTATAGAAGGCTGGCAAAACAGAGACAACTGTAATTGTGTTCTGGGTAGTTCGATGAAACAATACTATAGCTTGGGAGGGCATTTTATGTGAGTCATTATCCGTGTTTAAGGAATTTGCTAAGATTTTATATGCATATACACTTGCTGAAGGTTTTGTCCTGATCGGTGTCCAGATTAAAATCCTATAGAGAACATTTGGCAATGTTCTTCAACTGTTTGAAACCATCAGTGCTGAGTAGAGCAATATCTTCTCTCTGTGAAATGCTGTCTGCCAGTTTATCCACAAAACTTAACTGACTAATGATTTGTTATTAAGACCTTTAAAAGCTTAATGTCTTGCCACTTCGGATTTGGCCCACCTTGCCAACTGTTAAGCAAAGGATTGGGTCTGTTTTTAGGTTTGGGGCACGTGGCAGTGAATGGAAGGTAGATGGAAGAATGAATGCTGCTCAGAATCTGCAAATTCTGGAAGGAAATGTCATGCAGTCAGAGAAAGTGAAAGATAAAAGAGGCTAGTTTCTACAACAGGACAATGATCCATAACATACTTCAAAATGAACCATGAACTACTTCAAGAAACACAAGCTGAAGCTTTTGGAAAGCTCCTCACGGTCTCCTGCCTTGAACATCATTGAAAACTTGTGGGAAGACCAAGAATATCAGAAACATATTTGCAAGCTGTGATATCTGCCAGAGGGGGTATTTCTAAGTACTGGCTTAGCAAGATGTGCAAACCGTTGCACATGCCACAATTACTATGTTCTTTTTTTCTATATTTTAAGGTCATCAAATGTAAAATAATGGTGGATTAACATCCATCCATCCATCCATCCATTACCTAAGCCGCTTCTCCGTCAGGGTCGCGGGGGGGTGCTGGAGCCTATCCCAGCAGTCTTCGGGCGGAAGGCAGGATACACCCTGGACAGGTCGCCAGGTGGATTAACATTAGAAAAAAAATGTTGATTCTTAAGATTCTTAAGACTTGGATTTTAGTGGCTTTGAGTGGCAGTATACCTTATGTTGGACAGCAATTTTTTAATTAAAATTTTTTTTTAAGATTTAAATATTTCAGCTTCTTTCATTTTTTTTGAAAGATCAATGAAAAAATGTAAGTATTAGAGGTCGGCAACAGGCAGCTTTTTTACTGCCCTGTAGCGGCTCCACAGCACAATTAGATTTGTAGGTAAAAATTCAATAATATCCTTCTTTACAGTAAAACAAAGCTCTGCTGATTATTCAACACAGTTCAACAACCAATGGTCTTAAAAGCTGAAGTTAATGTAGCCTGTATCTGCTAATTCACCCTTTAATCCTGATGATTGGTGTGCAGACTACTGGTCACTATAGCAATGCAGACAAGCATCTCACCTAGCTAGTAGGTAACGAAATGGCAAAGAGAGAAAGATTTAAGACGAACATTGATCATTTGACTTTTTTGCATTCATAATCACTCCAACTGGTTTCCTGATACATTTAATGTGCAGTGAGAAACTGTCAAACACTAAAAAGTTGCAAAACTGAAGTTAGCTCCTTATTTGCCAGCTTCTCTTTCACATTCTCCTGTTCCACCTTAAATGGTTCAGCAGTTACATTCTGGTGCCTCAGGCATCATTTAAGATGGAACAGGACAATTTAAACAAGAAGCTGCAAATGAGAAGCTGACTTGAGCCTTGGAAAAGCCAAACATTGAGAAACTCCACTTTTGAGAAAAAGTTTCCTGCTGGAGATGCGAGAAAAGCACTATAGCAGACCTAAAAGTTAAAGCAGAGCAAAGTAAGTCTGTGTTTTCATTTATTTTGTACTCTTTTAGCCCAAACTATTAGCACATACTGGAACATATTTACAGCCAAGATGGTAAAACTGACATAAAACATTGTGGCTCCAAAGGTGGTTTGATTTTTGTTGAAAGGACAAAATGGCACTTCTTACCATGTGGGTTGTTGACCCCTGGGTCAGGGTTTGGGACTGTCACCTCCTAAAAGATAGTACTCGACTTTGTATTTATTTAGCTTATTATCTGTCTCTCATCTGTTATCAGATTACTGTCTCTTAACATTAATGCTTGGGGTTTAAATAGATGATAAACCTTATTTAAGGTCTGAATACTTCATTGTATTTGAATATTATTTTTATTTTTTTACTGTAATTCAGTAGAATGGTCCAAATACACACACATACACACACACACACATTTACATTTTGTGTAAATTTCAATTTATGAAATGAACCAAAATGACTTGGAAAAAAGTCTTACATTAAAAGTAAAGCATGTTTTTTTCCCTCTCCTGTAAAGCTATAATTTTGGAGACGTGAGGTTTTATTCTGACAACAGCGATATACACAAGCAAAATCATGTCTAAACTGTAATGTTACGAGTACTTTGAAAGATGGTAAAGATACCACTTTATTTAACTACCCTTTAAATTACATGGTTGTGGAAGTTAAATGTCTATGAGTCAAACACTGTCCACTGCAGGTACTTGTAATTAGTACCTTCACTATTTCTAACTCATCACTGGGATTAGTGTAATTGTGTTGAAGGTAGTTTGGTGTAATGATACAGTAATTGTGTTAAAAGCAGTTGAGTGTAATGGAGGTTGGTGGACATCTGTGTGTGTGTGTGTGTGTGTGTGTGTGTGTGTGCGTGCGTGTGTGTGTGTGTGTGTGTGTGTGTGTGTGTGAGATACGCAGCAGACGGGGGCTGGGGGGCGGAGGGTTCTCTGCCAAACATAAGCATTATATAAGTGTGTGTGTGTGTGTGTGTTTGTGTGTGTGTGTGTGTGTGTTCACTGCGTATTTGTGTGAGGGCCTAGCGCAAAGAAATAGCAAGAGTCAGCCTCAGTATGGATTGCTGGGTGAGCCGTTAATAAAGACAGTTAGCTGACTCTCTCACCTCCGGAGTAAATCACCACTGACTGCAGATCAGTGCTGCGCTGAACCCTGCACTGACAAACGCACCTCCATGCTGAATAATTGCTCTCACCTACCATTGAGATAAATGGCCGTTCGGTTTGTCTGCAAACACACACTCACACAAACCCTCAGCTCTTCTTTTCTTTGCAGTTCTATCTATCTTCCCAGTCCACCGTATACCAGAGGAATCCAATTACACATCTCCCAATAACATCACTTTATCCACGCTGGCTGAGCGTGATAACAGCACCGTTTCAGTCAGACTGCAGTAATTTTGGTTAATAACCTTGCCTTAAATGTAAAAATTAAAAGATCAATGTTCATACGCGTCTGCTTTTTATACCATCTCATTTACAGGCTGTGCTTCTGTGCTCCAGTCTTTCTGAAAGTGTGATTAATGTAATTATGCTTCTTAAGTGGAGGGAAGCCACGCATATATCTGCATTATTGTTAAGTTGGCTTGATAAACTGTTCTTTGGTTTGTCATGCTACTCTTTTTTGTATGGTTTTTTCTGGTTGCAGTTTTTTAAACCTCGGACCACAAAACTTTGCAGTGTGTACTCACAAAAAGTTGGGGATATTTGGCTTTCGGGTGAAATTTGGAAATATGGAAAACATAAAGAGTTCATGCTACAGTGATATTATATCATGAAAGTAGGGCGTTTAAGTAGAAGCATGCGATGGTGATCTCCTCATCTCAGTTTATTGAAACCAAAGCCAACAGCAGTGGTGGGTACACCCCAACAAAACATCTCAATGTCTCAATAACTCGTCATGTGCCCTTGAGCATCAATTACAGCTTAACAACGACGTCTCATGCTGTTCACAAGTCGGCATCCCACTCTTCTTGAAGGAAGGCCCTCAGGTCATTGAGGTTCTGGGGTACAGAGTTACGAGCCTCTACACAGCAACTCAGCTGATCCCATTGGTTTTCTATGGGATTGAGGTCTGAGGATTGAGGAGAAAGTGCAGGCCGCTCCATTTGAGGTGCCCCGATCTCCATCAGCCGTTCCCTAATGATGCGACCTCGATGAGCTGGAGCATCGTCGTCCATGAAGATGAAATTAGGCCTGTGTTGTTCATGCAGAGGCACAATGACTGGATTAATGATGTTATTCAGTAGTTTGGGCCACTGGGTCACTGTACCACTCACAAAGTGTAGGACAGTTCTGTACTGACTGGACACACCTGCCCACACTGTAACACCACCACCACCTTAAGCTCCTTGTTAGAGAAAAGTAAGTTGTGCAAAAAGTACTGAAACTTTGAACAGCTGGACATGAGCATCCAAAAGTTTAGAGAAGGTCACATTAAATTCACCTGTAAAGGTTAGAGTGCATTTTAGGTTCATCCTGTGTGTGTGTGTGTGTGTGTGTGTGTGTGTGTGTGTGTGTGTGTGTGTGTGTGTGTGTGTGTGTGTGTATACACATCTTTTAACTCTAAAAAGATAACTTTACAAGATAAGAATCAAAATCTTACATTTTAACGGAAGTAAATGGATACATTATTCTTTTCAAGTAATTCTGGGTCAATATTAGCAACCACCTGGGATACCATAGCATGGTCTAACAATAAGCACTTACGATTGTCTAGAATGACCTAGCAACACCTTAAAAACACTTGGGATAATATAACAACAGCTCAGCAACACCCTATCAACCACATGGGATTCCATAACACGGGCTCTGTCAAACCAAAGTTCTCAAACCTTCCCCTTCATAGTTTTATGTGCAACACCCTCTCAGAGAAAAATGACTAAAACTGGTGACAAAGCCTACACGACAGGACAAAAGTGTGGAAGCAAGCAGAGATATATATATATATAAAAAAAAGTTTTACTATTGCCCACTTAACATTATGACCATCTAGTATAATCTAAGTTTTCAAAATATGCCTTTAGTTTGCAGCGGAGGGCATTAACATAACAGGCGCTTTAATCATCAACGGGAAATAAAGCAAACACTGCTGACGCTCTAGCTGTGGAATTCATTATGCAACAGGTCTAACACAAAAACAGGAAAAAAGTGTTTGATACTTTCTTGCTTACTTATTAACTATTAATTACTTATGACCTAATAGAAAAGTCATGCACAAACAGATTAATCACCTGTTGTTATTTAGTGTAATCCAACTCGGATGCACAATAATAAGGTGAAGTGGTTTAAACATCACGATTTAAAGCATTTAAAGTCCTTAAATGCATGAATTCATGAAGGCCATGACTCACAAACCACACCACAGTTCCTTAAATTTCCATGTCCAGTAAACTATGAAAAGGTGAAATTAGCAGTGAGTCCTGTGCTTACACAGTTCCACATGTGCAGAATAAATAAAAATACTAGAGCAGAGGTTGTTTTGTGTGTTATTAAACATTTTGACCTGTAATTTCACTATTTCTGAGTAGCACAAATGTCGAACTGCTTGTCCGTGAGGAGACTTCAGTGGTGCTTCAGCCCCTGCAGTCAAAATCAGAGGGGAGGAAGGCCTCATCCCACCCCTCCACCCCCCAGGCTGGGGGCACACTGTGATAGGTGGAGTTGTACACCGAATCAGAATGTTTGTAAACATGATGGCTGGCTATGTTTCCAGGTGGATTATATGTATCCAGTTAGCATATAAGCAGCTTAATTTATGGCTATTTACAGTAAATACACACAGAACAGACATAACAGTGGCAATAACAGTACAATCTGTGAAATGTACCCAAGTAAATCATGGATTTCATACATGCATTTCCAATTTTTCCAGCGTTCAAAAGCACATATAGAAGCTATAAGCAGTCTTAATCCCAGTGGGGGATCCTCTGTGTATGGGAACATTTGAAGCTGAAGCCAACAACAATTTAGCGAATTGCTTACTCTTCCAGATGAAGATGACGTTGCCAAGCACTATTTCATGACCAATAAGAGAGCACCACAATCTAAACTAGGTCAATATGGTAATGTGTTCAGTGATATTTTTAGAATTATTGCTCACATAAAGAATTTGCCATCAGATGACATAAGTTGACATAATATAGCTCACTGTGTTTCCAGACTACCTCGTACCCCTTAGCGGCTGGTCTCATGTAAATACAATAAACCTGTCATATACTATGCAAATATATGCAAATACAAATACTCTTGTTCCTTTTTTGTCTATTTTTATTGCTACCTTTTATTTCTGCGTAGTACATGCACATTTATGTGCACATTTATGTCTTCCTTCCTTCTTTCCTTCCTATAGTTAAGAAGGAATGCCAATTATAACTATAACCAGTTATACTGGTGGTCACTGAACTGCTCACATTTTCACCCTTGACAGTGTCCAGCGTAGGGTTCTCATTTAGCAGCTGTAGCCAGTCAGCAGCCTATCCATGTTGTCCAACCATACACATATACACACACACACATACACACGCGCACACACACACACACACACACACACTAGCAGCTGGCCATGTAGGAGGAGAATAGAGTGAAGGACACGGCACCTCAACACTTTTACTTTCCGCGGGTTCAGCCCGGCACCACATATGTGATATAAATGTGGGGGGGGGGGGGTGAACAGAGTGAAGCTCTAAAAATGGGTTATTTTATATGTTCTACACAGAAAATGAGCAAAGACCAAGAATCTGAGGTTGAAATAATAAATCGGCTCATTTTTTTTCTTTTGGTAAACATTGAAAATGGGTCCCACAGACCTGAACACCACACAAGGGTCAATATTATCCAAGATATATTATAAAAAGAAACGTAGCCAGATTAGCTGCTTTAGAGTTGTCTACGATGGCAAAAAAGCCCCGTTCAATCAAAAGGTGAACTTTAAAAATGAATTAATCAGCATTTTGGTTGGTTCCTGTTTGGGTCAGTTATTGTCAAATGTGAGAAAAACATCCTTCATTAAACCCTGCAGTGAAGTGTGGGGCAGGTGCAAGCTCATGATTATATGGCAAAAATGAATCAGATGAATCAAGCTGTGGAGTTGTTGAACTAAATCAGTTTTTAAAAAGCCGTATACAGCAGTGTAGGTATCATAAATAACTGTGAGGGTTGTATCCGTGCAGCACTACCTGCATTATCCAACTGGACACAAGTCCTTCGCTGCTGTAATATAATGGAACAAAAAAAGCCATTTCAGAGTGATTTTCTGAGTAATCTCAACTTAAACAGCACACTTAAAAAAGATGGTTCTTCAAAGGTTCTTAGTACAGGCAATGGTTCTGTTTAGAACCATGACTTCTATATAAAACCATTTCATGCTTAAACGGTTCTTTGCATGGTGAAATGGTTCTTCAGACTGATGAAGAATGACTGGCTTTTTAAAATTGGTTCTATATGACACCAAAAAGAGTTCTGCTAATGGTACAATGTCAAGCTGTTAACCCTTTTTGGTGCTATATAGAACCATTTTTAAAAAAAACACATTATCCATCAATCTGAAGTACCATTTCACCGTGAAATGCATGAGCATGAAACGGTTCGATAATATAACTCTTTTCCCAAAAAAGCTGGGACGCTATGCAAAACGTATGCAAATCATTTAAACCCAAAAATGTAATTGAATATAGTATAAAAACAACGTATGTTGAAACTGAGAAATTGTATTGTTTTTTTTTTTTACGTATGGCCATTTTGAATTGGATGCCCGTGTATTTTTTTCAGTCTGCTCTAATGACCCCTGCTGCGGCCTTCGCTTCAAGTCCCTATTTAATGGGGAAAAAAATCACAGTCTTTGGTAATTGTTTTAAATATTAAACTCCTCATTTAACCCACCAGATTCAGCTCAGGAGCATCTGAATGTGATAATCAGCTGGATATGATTAGAGCTGTAATAAAACTCTGCAAGAGAATCACTAGGAGCCAAATGAATTAAGAATCAGTTAGTTAGTGCACTATTACTGCACACATCCAGTCAAACCATTTTCCTCTATGATAATAAATATACTATGTTTTTTTTATAAAATTTGGGATGCTTTCAAACTTGCTTGTATCATATCATGTTTTTCCTCGCTGTTGATCAGTTGGCATGAGCCTCAGTCTCAGGTTAAAATGCACCCTGTTGAATTATGTGAGTTTCCCAAAATTATTGTTGTTTTTGTATATAATGTATATTATGTATAATATAACCACAACTATCACTTATGAGATGTGCAACTGCCATTATCCTTTTAGAATGGGTCACTGTTCAAATGTATGCAGTCATATGCAACAGCTTAGGCTCCCTGGACAAATTACTTGATTTGTTAACAGACAGACATTTTAATGTACAGTTAATGCAATTTGTCAAATTTATATATACATGTTGGGGAAAAACTCACATGTTTAAGTGTGTTGTCTGTAGAGATTATAGAATATGTGTGCACATATCATATATGTATATATGTGTGTGTGTGTGTGTGTGTGTGTATATGTGCGTATGTGTGTGTGTATACACATATATATATATATATATATATATATGTGTGTGTGTGTGTGTGTGTATATGTGTGTGTGTGTGTGTGTATATATATATATATATATATATATATATATATATATATATATATCGAACATATTACAGTTCCTAAGTGTTCTTATGCATGCTCGTCTCTCCTCAGGGATGACGTGCCAGGCGCGCAGTTCATATGTGGCCGGCGAGATCAAGTGGGGTTACCGCTTCACGCCTGTGCTGACGCTGGAGGACGGCTTCTATGAGGTCGACTACAACAGCTTCCACGAAATCTACGAGACCAACACGCCGAGCTGCAGCGCGCGTGAGCTGGCTGAGATGAGCGCTCGCGCCCGCCTGCCACTCACCTGGAGCGTGGCCAGCAGACTGAGCCAGCAGGGCCTGTTGGACTCACGAGATGAGGAGCAGGAGAAGGAGAAGAGTGGAGAGGGCCAGGAGCAAGCCGAGCGCAACGGGGACATCGCCAACATGGAGAATGAATCCAAAGTGTAGAGCGGAGGAGCACATGGGCCGAGCAGAGGGCCACTCCTTACTCTCTCTCCAACACTCTCTCTTTCTCCAACACACACTCAGCTTCTCTCGCTCTCTCTCAGGGGTTCTCCAGTCAACTTTGGTCCTGGAGGGCCTGTGTCCAGCACAGTTTGGCTGCTTTGCCCACTAGTCAACTGTGTTCATATCAGTGCCAAAGTGTGACTATTGCCAGACCATCAGTTCAGGCCATAAATGTTAAAACTCCAAAAAATGAGGAAAAAAACTCCTCTACGATATTACTAATTTCTGCTAGCACCCCCATGTGTTTCTTAGCAGCATGTTTACTCTGTGCAGCAATTCACATGGACGTTTTTTGGCTGTTATAGATTAAACACAGAAAACCTGACAGCTTGTAACAGACTTTCTGTGTTTAATTCATAGTTTGTAACACACATATCATACGTTTTAACAGTTTTACAGTGTTTGTTACAGAGTAAAAGCTCTGCCGTAGAGCTGCCACGGCTGTGGCATCTGACTGAAACCCGCTGGTCAGGGTACCACTCGTATTCTCAGTCAGTGAGGCAGGTAGAACTTTCAGAAGGCTTGTCAAACTAGGGACTTTCCAGGCAAAAGTGCTGTGGATATCAACGTTTATCCTTGACTAACGCTCTGAATTCAGTTGACAAAGGCCTTACTAATTAGCTGATGAGCTGAATCAGATGTGTTTAATAAGGCAGTTGCTGAAGTCTGCAGTGTTTTGGTTTACCAGGACTGGAGCCTGACACATGTGGCCTAGAGTGATGTAGAGTCCCATCTATTGGAAACCAAAATGTGATTGGTTGATTCCACTGTCAGCTGCTAAGTTATGTTAATGGACAGTCTGGCACAATAGACCTTCAGTTCAGCTCTGTAAGTACTAATCAGTGGGAGATGTAGCTCGGCTGTATCTACCCAGAAACCCCAAAGGAAAAGGTCTCATTTGGACAATTTTCCAGGGACGGTTCGAGAATTTAACTCTTCTGTTTCCAACTAGAATTTAACAATGAAATACAACTAGTGCTACAATAGTCGCAGAGTTTAAAGGCAATAGGCATGATTACATTAAATAAAAATGAACTAAACATTACAGCATGTTTTTCATTTTCCACAGACACTATTATGCCCTCTCTAAAGGCCTAGAAGGCCCTGAGAGTTCACCCATGGCTCATGCCCTTTTCATCTTTTATAAAAATCATGTAGAGTTGTATGTATTGTTTTTAGGGATTAAAACATGAAAGAATATAATTGCACAAATGATCTTTATAGATTTGAGGAAAATAAATGTTGCATTTATCTAAATGGGTCACTGGTATTGCATTAGTGTGCATAAAACCACAGAGAACTGTTACAAGATTGAGAATTGAGGAGTTAAGAATTGAAGTGTCTTTAGTTATTTGCAGTTTAAGCAGTTAAAAACACATTGGTGAACATCTGACCTGATAATGTTTGGTAACACTTTACTTCAGGGTGCTGTTCATAAGGCTACATGACACCTACATAAGCTTGTCATGACAACTGGTATAACCCTACATGAATGTTTATAAATACTTATTCCAATAGGCATTGTTTGCTATAAATATTACGTTTGCCAATTTTAATCAAAGTTAGCTGAAGTAGCCTTTATAACAGATGACGCCTGTTGGAATAAGCATTTATAAACAGTTATGTAGGGTTATGTCAGTGGTCATTGCCAGCTTATGTAGGCATCGTGTAGTTTTCTGAACAGCCCCCTGCAGTAAAGTGTTACCCAATGTTCAATAGCAAAATAGTAAAAAGTCACACACAATAAAACATTTACAGATTTACTGAAGCTCATTTGCATATCATATATTTCTGCAATATCAGTGTTGCAAAGGCCAGTACTGTGACAATGGACAAATTATGCTTTCTGCAGCCCAACTTGAGCAGTGAAATGACCTGTGCTGGACGAAGGTCCTGCAGGACCGGAGCTAAAGACCCCTGAACCTTCTGAAATGCACACACACACACACACACACACACACACACGACCACACACATGCACACGCTCTCTGCCTCTGCTCTGTGTAGCCGGACACAGGTCTGAGACCAGCTCAGGAAAGAGCCCCCAAAAAGTCGAGCGGAGCACACGGCCCTCCTCCCCCCCTCCCTCTCTCTCTGTTTCTCGCTCGCCCCTCTCCCTCTCTCTACCTTGCCCCAAAGAGACGTAACGCTGGACGAACTCGGAGGCTTGGGAAACTGCATGGTTTTGAATAATTTTTTTCTTAAAGATAAAACAATAATATTATTTTCAGATTTTTAATTGAAAGATAAAAAAAACTATATATGTATATGAATATATATAGATATATTCTAGGGCATTTGCATTTGTATTTTTTGTACATATATTTCAATAATCGTTTTTGTTTGAGATGAGTGAATATTTGACAGAAGGGTGTTTGATACTACGTTGATTTGGACCAGGTCTGTATATTCTGCCTTTTGGAAG
The DNA here is from genome assembly GCF_015220715.1 of Pygocentrus nattereri. NCBI lineage: Eukaryota > Metazoa > Chordata > Actinopteri > Characiformes > Serrasalmidae > Pygocentrus > Pygocentrus nattereri. The sequence goes on along the minus strand of NC_051228.1, from coordinate 35,187,134 downwards.
AAGATTTCTTTACCTTTTTGGGTTTTCAGAAATATATATAAACATAAATATAAATATATATATAAATATATATATATATATATATATATATATATATATATATATACACACACGCATGTACAAAACTAACTCTAGTTGATTACTCTGTATGATGTATATAAAGGATGGTAGGTAGTTGTAGGTGAGGCACGGCTGATCTTACTCTGGATGCAAAAGCTTTAGCCCGGGCTCCTGGGGTCTTCCTCAGCATGAGGCTGCGATGTGGGCACAGGGGTGGTTAACGACGGGGCAGCGTTTGGCCCCGACAGTGCATGTCTGCACCAAAATACCGCACAACTTTAAAGCAACAGTATGGGGAAAAAGCAAATCTACGATTTTCCTCTTACCCCAAATGTAGTGGTTCAGCCAAGACGTGACTGATGTATGAAGTCTGCTTCTGTAGTAATGAAAGTTTATAACCTACAATAGCATCCATGAGCCTTGTTACGGTCAGCTTCAGTCTAAAACGGCAGCATGTCAAAAAATTCGACAGGCTGCCTCTATTGTTTGTAGCCGTACAACAGACTTTTGTCCATTTTTATTCCACAAAACTGCATCAAGTTATTCAGTGATCTCAACTAGACTTGCTTGTTTGGTTTCTGACACTGTATTAGCCTTGTACAAAGTGACAATTGATAGTAGCAGGAATCGCCGATAGATTGCCACTATGTTGGTGGCTATCAAGAGGGGCATTTTAAATGTCATAACAGATCTTTTAGTGTGCAGTCAATGTCCTAAATCAGTCCTGAAACCTTGTCTGGTTTCAGATCATTCTATAGCAGCGTAAGACAGCACTGTTTTCACTGGTGTCATGCTTGCCAGGAGATAAAGTCACAGTAAAGCCTTCCATGCTCGGAACATCCTTCCTAATAAAACATAGATGTTGGAGTAACTGACCGAAGTTGTCTCATCAAAGGAGTAAAAACTACTAGAAAGTTTTATATCCCAGCCTAGTAGCAGCAGTAGGCTACAGTACCAGTAGCCTGTAGGCTACGTTAACACAGTAGGCTTTAGACATCTTAGAATTTTACAGAGAAGTGATTAATGGCCTGTAAAAGTGTGATTTTACCAAAGTTAGAACAAAGTTTCTGACAAGAAACAAACGCTTATTTTCTTTGGTTTAAGCAGGCCTCTTTGTGGGGTTTCCACGCTGCTCGCTGTGCCTACATGCATTCTGTAGATTAACAGCAGCTTGTGTGGCAATATTTGTGGCACCTCTCTCCTATGCACGCTAAAAACACAATTGTCTGGGCTCCCCCGGAGATTGCCACAGATATCCAGGGGTCATAGAGCCGCATCACTCAGCATGATGCTAGCCAACGCAGGCGTTTGTTAGCTGACATGGCAGAATTGGCAGTTAGCGTTCTCCCTCAAGAAGGTCGTGCTAGATAATGTCACCCTCCCGGCTTGGTAGCACTGTGTGACTAGGGGAGAACTGGCCACTGACACCGACTCAATTCGGGAGGAAGGTTGTGTCTGTTGTTATAGGTAAGAGTGTGTCATACAGTGTCAAAATCCACACACACAAGACTGCTATTGAACTGCAGTTTGAGGCAAGTGTGCGATGATGTAGGCCTGCAGTTTGCGCCGTGCTAACTAGTGGCTATATGCTTCCATTACTTGTTAGCTACATTATCCCTGCAGCTCTGGTACACAACCAAAAAGGCAAACTGTGGACATCAAACATGGCTTGTCTGATCCAGACTACATTTAGGGTGAGGTGAAAATTCAAAGTTTGATTTTTCATCAAACTATTCCTTTAAGCGCCCCTTTTTAAGATTTTTATTTTTTTGGCTTTTTTAGATGTTTACTTTTTTGCGACCATAGTTTACCCCCCTTCTCTCTCTGCAGATTCTTGGTACTTCGCACCTTTAACTTTCGAACAGAAGGCTGGAGAGAGTGTGACGATGTGTGTGTGCAAGCGTGTGTGTGTGTGTGTGTGAATGTGCGTGTGCCCTCGGCCTCAGGTGCTGCGCGAGTGTGGATCTCCCAGATGACTCATGGTGTGCTGTTTGCACATGTTCTCCCTGAAGACTGAGGAATATTTTCTATTTTAATTGTCATTTTTGTCATCTGGCAGACGCAGCCATACGAGGAAACGTTTTCCCCTTCACTAATGGCGGGGCTGAGCTTGAGTCGCCCCTCTGGTAGGCTCTCTCGCTCCTCAGTAGAGGCGCTGCAAAAAGCTGAATATGTTGCTACACATTTACAATATACTCCTAAGCCAGTGGAGCACTTTCCTTTATATTCCTGGGGATCACACCGCGATCTCTGACACCTTTAGACCCCACTGAACGTTCACTCTTTTATCATCGAACGCACTGGACACAAGAAACCAAAGAGACCAACCCCTGATCTCTAAAGCAATCGAAGTAGGATCAAGTGTTTCCTTCACCGTGTCGTTAGAAGTTCAAGCTATAATCCGCACGTTTTTTTTCTTCCCTTTTTTCAGTGAATAAATCTGTAATGGATTACAGACTCGTATTATTAGCCAAGTACACTTAGATATACTAGGTCAGACAGAACACACAGGACAACCGTGAGTAATCCAAGAGCTGATTTGCTGTGAAGGTTGAAGATAGACGCAGTAGATGCAGATGCAGGCCGCAGAGCATTAAGGAGGCCGTTACAAAACAAATTAAAAGCATTAAAAGTTAGATTTGAAAGCTGTGACGTACAAAAGTGCCGCATCTTTGGCATCTTGATGATTCTTATGTGCATTTTGATCTGTTAACACTTTGCATACTGCTGCTGCAAACCTTCGATCTGACAGTTTATCAAGCATTTCCATTGCCCATCGAAAGTTTGGGGACACCTGGCCTTTTAGTGTTTTCACACAGTGTTACCATCCTTTCTTTTTCACTTTGCAATATTTTAAAGATTAACCGGGTTAATGCCAGTGTGACAGTACTGCCTTGGGAATAATGCATGCCAGCACTCAAACTTTTCAGCAGGTTGGGCCAAAAAGGCTTCGATATGGGCAATGAACCTGTCAAATCACTGTTTATACAAAGCATGGCTTCATAACATGAAGTGGAGCACGGCGAAAGATACCCAAAGTGTTAGTAAACAGCTGCTGTATTACCAGGAACTTTGCAGTTTTTGTTTGCCACGCGAAAGAAAGCAAGGTGTCCCCAATCGTTTGACAGCAGTGTAGCTGGTAGACTCGTAAGAGGAAACGTTGAGTTTGTGGCTGAAAGTGAAGAGTCAGTCCGTTATCTCCCCGTCCTCTCGGCCCGAGTAGAGAGGTGTTGTGCGCTGTAGCTGTAGCGGCGTACCTTATATTTGCTGAAGTGCCCTTTAAACCTGCTCCTCCTGCTCCTCCACGCACCGAGGGACCCCTCTCCTATCACACAAGCCATCCAGAGGAGGAGAGCAGCCCCATACACACACAGCCCCCAATCAGCCGCCTGAAGTTCTCCATCAGGTCCTCCTCTCATCCTTGCGCACACGCTGGCTCCTCCGTTCTCTGTTTTCTAGGGAGAAGTGCTACGTCAGGAACATTGAACATTAATTTTACCTTCATTCATTCTGTTTTTCCTTTAGATACTGATTTTTAAACTCTTAACTAAGAAGCCATAATATGGTACGATATTCATATTTAGTGTTTCTAGAGGTATTTCATCCTGATTTTGTTGTTGTTGATTTATAAATGCTCTGTGTCACAAGAGACTCATGAAATAAACCATATCTAAATACTCCTTTCAGCTTTGTTAAAGATTGCAGTATTTTGTCTTTTTTTTATGAAAAAAGGGGGATGAAAGTTTATGGAAATTGTTCACATCACCTGGAATCCATCCACGGAAACATTATGCTGTTCGGATATTCCGTGTCGAGACCCAGACGTCTGTGTGTTCTGAGCCTGTCTGGATGGCCAGTTTGGACAGCCTTTCAAGTCTTTTACTTCTTTGTGTTTAGTATTTAGATTTAGTTCAGCTCAATAAGCAAATGTTACATATCTAATTCTTCAGTTTACTGAAAGGTCAGATAAGAAATCCAGAAATCTGAACAGACTAATGCAAAGGCATATTCAAAACTGTGCACTGTGTACGGCGCACAGTCATCTGCAAAAGTATGCGGCACCCCTGTTGAAATTACACAGTTTGTTCATTTTCTAAGTGAAGATAAGTTAATATATCCTCTACAGGGAGCTTGAATGTGGCCTTTTAGAGTCGTTTTAATTAGAGTTTATACAAATTTGCTGGGTTTTACATATTAAATGTGCCCTAACTTTTGTACAGGTCACATTTTGTGTTTTATTTTGCTTTGCGATTTGTTAAATCCAGCACATAAACAGTAATCATGTATTAAATTGTGCTGAAGTGTGTTCTCTGCAGAGGATGTGTGAACTTATTTTCAACTTAAGGGGGCAGTCGTGGGCTGGAAGTTAGGGAATTGGCCCTGTGACCAGAAGGTTGCCAGTTTGACCCCCAGAGCCGACAGCACATGACTGAGGTGTCCTTGAGTAAGACACCTAACCCCCAACTGCTCCCCGGGCGCCGTGAATAGGGCTGCCCACCGCTCCGGGCAAGTGTGCTCACTGCCCCCTAGTGTGTGTGTGTATTCACTAGTGTGTATGTGGTGTTTCACTTCACGGATGGGTTAAATGCGGAGGTGGGAATTTCCCCGTTTGTGGGACTAATAAAGTATCAGTTAAATCAACAAAGCAAAGCGGGGGCACCAAAACTTTTGCAAACAGCCGTCTTGCACCAGAACATCACCACTGTTGGGACAAAACCTTGCACCTCTTTCTGAACTTGTAATGGAAGTTCATGTAACCAGATTTTTTTCAAGTCATTTTGGACCATTTCTGTTGCTCATGAAGTTTTGACTGGAGTTTTCAAACCACATAACAAATGTGAAAAACAACAACGTTGGAGATCTTTTGGTCACACACGACATACTACTTACTACTGTTGGGGACAATCAGATCAACCTCAGCACACACAACAAAGAGAGCTGAGAACAATGGTCAGTCGGAAATGTGCGATGAGCACTCGCTGATTAACTAATTAGCTATACCTGATGCATGTATTTCACTGTATCATAAAGAGATGCATCCTGTTTGCAACTATGATTTAATGGTGATTCTTTGTTTACTCTGGATGTGGGAAATTATATTCACTTCATGCAGCATCCTCTGAATCGTGGAAGTGTCTCCAGGAGTGGAGCACAAGGGACCTGGTGTTGGTTCTTAGGCCACGGCAGATTCAAACATACCTAGGTGGGTATGTATATCTGGGTCCAGCCAGGCATGTCAACGGTGGCACAATTTTGGGGAGGTCAACATCGCTACTTTCGGTACCATTACAGAGCGGCAGTTTGTCCAAAATTACACTATTTCAAGAATATTGCTCTCAGAAAATGGGACAGGATTATATAACGGAGGGAAGGCATGGATCCACGCCCATGTATGTGTGATGCGTATTGTCTATGTGATGTTCATGTGTAGATATGGCCGTGTGGTTAATGAGGCCCAGAGAACCTGTTCATCCATCCATTTTCTAAGCCGCTTCTTCGTCAGGGTCGTGGGGGGGTGCTGGAGCCTATCCCAGCAGTCTTCGGGGGGAAGGCAGGATACACCCTGGACAGGTCGCCAGTCCATCGCAGGGCAGACAGACAGACACTCACACCCAGGGGCAATTTAGCATGTCCAATTGGCCTGACTGCATGTCTTTGGACTGTGGGAGGAAACCGGAGAACCCAGAGGAAACCCACGCAGACACGGGGAGAACATGCAAACTCCACACAGAGAGGACCCCGGTCACCCGGCCGGGGAATCGAACCCAGGCCCTCCTTGCTGTGAGGCGACAGCGCTACCCACCACGCCACCGTGCCGCCCCTAGAACCTGTTCATGTGATTGTTTTACCTCTGGTTTTATATTAAGCTTATTTCATTTAATGGTCTATTCAGGGGGTCTTAGTAGTAGTAGTTATTTATTTACAATGATGGTTAAAGCTTTGTAGCTCGGTAAGTTATAGCATTCCTTAATCCGTGTAGATATTCATAATAGATTAACGTTAGCACTTTCTTACACAAAGCTGAAGTCAGATTCTTATTTACCAGCTTCTTCTTTGAATTTCCCCGTTCCACCTTAAACGTTGCAGCTTCAGGCACCAGAAAGTGACAGCTGCACCATTTAAGGTGGAACGGTAAAACTCTAACCTTAGCTTCACATTTCTTACTGCGTTTTGGGTGGTTTATTTCATTTCTATGTGTATTAAGAATAGAAGTGATTCACACATTGAAGGCTTTGCTGATGTGTGTGAGTTTGTGTTTCTCGCACTTAACTTGGTTTTTAACGTCAGGTGCAGACTGAACATGTTTCTGCTGATCTGGACGGATAATCAGTACGATCGGTTAATAAAAGCTACTGAGAGCAGTCCGTGCAGCCTGGATTAATCTGTGTCTGATGATTATAACGAAACAAACTTGGTGAAAATCGGCTCAGTAACAAGGCAGCTTTGGCCGATTTAAACCTGAGACTCATCGCCTCTCAGTACAAGTGAATTTGTTCACTATTGGATCTTGACCTCTCCAATATGGCGGATGCGCAGACGTATCACCTCGGATAGAGAACAACAGGCAACACGGCATATAGGTATGTAAATCTGTGGTTTAAAAGATTTGCGCATCATTGCATTCTGTTTTATGTATATTTTGCACAGTGTCCCAACTTTTTTGGAAACAGTATTATATCATATATTAATTAAGAATATCACAGGGACATACGAAAAAAGGTTTACGTTTAAAGAACTGCTGTTCCACCAAAAAATCTTCATATATCATGTAAAGATTCCATGCCATGTGTGCCCAAATGTCTTGTCCTGGGGGGGTCAAGTGCAATGTTTATTCTGGGTCAAAGGCCAAAAAGGCCAAACAATATAAAAGTGAAACAAATGATTCAGCTGGTGAAGGCCTTGATGATCAGCTGATTGAAGCATAAGTTGAAGACAAGAAGCTCTTAACTGGGAAGAAACGTGACCCTCCTTAAACAGAGATTCTCAGTGCTGTTTCTGGATGAGTCTGGCTTTTTATAGCAATGAAGAGATTAAAGATTAAAAAAACTGAAGTCATGTTCTGGAAGCACAGGCTACACCACGCATCTAGACCTCTGGGTCGCAGAGTTGGTTCAAAGACAGTCTTGGGTTTAGCCAAGGACTGAACAATTAGTCATTTTTATATCGCTATTTGAAGGAGTGCAATTTTCAAGTTGCAAGAGCTGCATATAGTTTAAATACTGTATATCTCACATTACTCAACATGTCTTAAGTTCCAGGCAAGTATATTTAAACTAATAACACAGAGCTTGTGAACTGGCTATTTGGCACACCACACTCGCTGAGCACTTCGGTAGGGCCTCAATTCGCTTTCGAAAACAGCCTTAATTCTTCATGCCATGAATTCCACGAGGTGTTGGAAACTTCTTTGAGATTCTGGTCCAAGCTGACTTGACTGATCACGTAATTCCTGGTCAATTTTCCAGGTGCACTTTCATGTTGGGAATTTCCCATTCTACTGAATCCCATAGGTGTTCTATTAGATTCAGATCCAGTGACTGAAAGGACATTGAAGAACATCGAACTCATTATCATGTTCATGAAACCAGTTTGAGGTGGCTTTTGCTTTGTGACATGGTATATTATCGTGCTGGAAGTAGCCATTAGAAGCTGGGTAAATTGTGGTCACGAAAGGATGCACACGTTCAGGAACAACACTCAATTAGGCTGACCTTCAAGAGATAATTAACTGGTTCTAACAGGCTCAAGTGTGCCAAGAAAACATTCCCCACACCATTACACCACCTCCACAAGCCTGCACTGTTGACGCAAGGCAGCTTGGTTCCATGGCTGGCACCAAATTCTGACCCTACCATCTGTGAGCCTGAGCAAAAATCGAGATTCAGCAGACCAGGCTATATTTTTTGAGTCTTCGACTGTCCGGTTTTGGTGCCCGCCACAACCTATATTTACATTTACAGCATTTGGCTGACACTCTTATCCAGAGCGACTTACAATTTGATCATTTTACACAGGTAGGCGAAGGCAGCGTTAGGAGTCTTGCCCAAGGACTCTTATAGTGTAGGGTACTCACCCTGGCGGGGGGTTTTGAACCCTAGTCTACAGCATAGAAGGCAGAGATGTTACCCACTAAACCAAACCTCAGCTTTTTGTTCTGGACTGAGAGAAGTGGAACCTGATGTGGTCTTCAGCTGTTGTAGCCCATCCACCTCCAGGTTTGTCATGGCCATTATAGGATGATTTTCTGCTCACCACAATTTTACAAAGTGCTGTATCTGAGTTACCATAGCCTGTCAGCTCAAACCAGGCTGGCCATTCTTCACTGATCTTCCTCTACAAAAAAGCATTTCTGTCAACAGAACTGCCGCTCACAGTGTTTTTCTTTACTCCACCATGCTGAGTAAACTCTAGACACTGATGGGCATAAAAATCCCAGGAGAACAGCAGATACAGAAATACTCAAACCAGCCCATTTGGCACTAGTAATCATGCCATGGTCAAAATCACATTTTTTCCCTCATTCTGACAGTTGATGTGATGTTGATGTTACCTGAAGCTGCTGGCCTGCTGGCCTGTATCTGCATGATTTTACACACTGCACTGTTGCCCCATGATTGGCCGATTGAGTGCATAAACAAGTAGGTGTGCATGTGTTCCTAATAAAGGGCTCAGTGAGTGTACATCCAGCAATCAAGCCTCAAGTCTGAAAAGAGTGAACATGCTGGTGTTCTTGGTAAAAAAAGGACCATGCAATTAGATATTTTCCCCAAATACTTTAGCCCTAGGTGAATTTGTTTGGTTGCCAGAGTTTATTTCTTCAGTTTTGCACTGGAACTACCAGGTGAACGTAGCTAACAAGCAAAAGAAGCTTATATTCCACCAGCTTTTGAATATCCCACCCGTTTTAATTGCATGCTTAAATCACCACACGCAAAATGGCCAAACCTATCTCACACAGACGTAAGAGTATAATAGTGGTAGTGAGAACATTGTCTGTGCTGTTGTCCATATCTATAGGTATACAGTATGTCACACAGCAGTGTTTCCCCTGGTTTTGGGGACCCTGCACGTTTTAGTGTTTTCTTTTTCTGCCCCCAACACACCTGATGCAACTAATCAGCTCATTACCTACCTCCTACTGAGGTGAAGTGGGTGTGTTAAAGCAGGAAAAGCAGTGAAATGTGCAGGACCTGTGGGCTTCAGGACCTGTTTTGGGAGCCGCTGTCATACACAGTCAGAAGCAAGTCAAGTCTATGTGAGATTACGTAACAATTCAATGTGGTTTGAGGCAAGATACATGGAGGTTTAGGCACAGGTTAAATTGTGAACATTCAAGTTTTCACCAGCCTGTCGCTTTAAGTTAAATCCGAAGTTAATGCTCACGGCTTCACGATGTCTGTCCGGTCATTATGGCTTCGGCTGGCGGTAATTGCGCAGGCCACTGGCGGAGCCATGTTAGGTGAGGGTTTTCTGTACCTGCGCTGAGGGGAGCTGCAGTATGGTGCTGATACCGCCATTCATTAGCGCTCGGACACTTTAATAGCAGAGAGCTCATTTTAATTAGGCCTGGGGCAGAGAGTTGGAATACTCTCACTTGGCAATTAGAATGAACTGCTTAATTATGCAACTACATCATCAGCATGGGGTGCTTCGAAGAGTACATGTTTCAAAAAAAGGGACTAAGGCGAACCCTGAAAGTGGAATATGCCTCCAAAACTGCTAAAAAATTTTAAAGCACACTATTTTAAAGGCCTCAAATTAAACATGTTCAAAACTATTGCTATGGTACAATTCTATTTTTATAAATATCTCTCTACACTGACCAGTTATAAGATTAAATCTACCTCCTTGTTTCTACGCTCATTGTCCATTTTATCAGCTCCACTTACTGTATAGCTGCACTTTGTAGTTCTACAGTTACAGACTGTAGTCCATCTGTTTCTCTGGTACTTTGTTAGCCCCCTTTTACCCTGTTCTTCTGCAGTGCTGAGATTGATCCACCACCCACGGTGGTCCCTTGGGGTCCTGACAGGTGACACTGACATGGTGGTGGTGTGTTAGTGTGTGTTGTGCTGGTATGAGTGGATCAGACACAGCAGTGCTGCTGGAGTTTTTAAACACTGTGATCACTCACTGTCCACTCTATTAGACACTCCTACCTTGTCAGTCCACCTTGTAGATGTAAAGTCAGAGACGACAGCTCATCTTCTACTGCACAGTTTGTGTTGGCCGTCCTCTAGTCCTTCATCGGTGGTCACAGAATGCTGCCCACAGGACGCTGTCCAGCAGCTCAGTCCGGCAGTGACACTGAGGTGTTTAAAAACTCCAGCAGCACTGCTGTGTCTGATCAACTCAGACCAGCGCAACACACACTAACACACCACCACCACGTCAGTGTTACTGCAGTACCTGCTTTGTGGTGGTCCTGTTATTTTAGTTGTTTTTAGTTCTAAGTGCTGAGCTCTTAATAATTCTGCATTATTTAAACAAGGTTCTGCTGAGAGTACAGACTCTCTGGTTGAGGATCAGACAGTTAGATTCTTTGTAGGGTTTGTATTAATCCTCTTACACTAAGTGTAACTGAGAGCTAATCTCAGTGGCTTTTATCCTCCAGGTCTGGTGCTCAATTAGTACCTTTACATTTAATACAAACCAGGCTATACACCAACCAGCAGAGGATGAACAGCACTGAGGATGAATCTACAGAAAGAAAGAGAGAAAGAAAGAAACAGAGACAGAGAGAAAGAAAGAGAGAAAGACAGAGAGAAAAAGAGATAGAAAGAAAGAAAGAAAGAAAGAAAGAAAAACAGAAGGAAAGAAAGAAAGAAAGAGAGAAAGAGAGGGGGTGAGAGGGGGAGAGCGAGAGAGAGAGAGAGAGAGAGAGAGAGAGAGAAAGAGAGAGAGGGGGAGAGAGTGACAGAGAGAGAGGGGGGGAGAGTGAGAGAGAGAGAGGGGGGGAGGGGGGAGAGGGTGACAGAGAGAGTGAGAGAGAGAGCGAGAGGGGGGAGAGAGAGTGAGAGAAAGAGAGAGTGAGGGAGTGAGAGAGAGTGAGGGGGGGTGAGAGAGAGTGAGGGGGGAGTGAGAGAAAGAGAGGGGGTGAGAGGGGGAGAGCGAGAAAGAGTGAGGGGGAGAGAGGGGGAGAGAGGGGGAGAGAGAAAGAAAGAGAGAGGGGAGGGGGAGAGAGAGAGACAGACAGAGAAAGAAAGTGAGAGGGGGCGAGAGGGGGAGAGAGGGAGAGCGAGAGAGAGCAGGGGGAGGGAGAGAGAGAGAGAGAAAGAAAGAGAGAGGGAGGAGAGGGGGAGAGAGAGAGAGAGAGAGAGAGAGAGAGAGAGAGAGATGGGGAGGGGGGGAGAGAGAGGGAGAGTGAGAGAGGGGGGGGTGGAGGGGGAGAGAGAGAGAGAAAAAGAAAGAGAGAGGGGGAGAGAGTGAGAGAGGGGGGGGGCGAGAGAGAGAGAGCAAGAGAGAGGGGGGAGAGAGCGAGAGAGAGAGTGAGTGAGAGAGAGGGGGGAGGGGTAGTGAGAGAGAGAGAGAGAGAGAGAGAAAGAAAGAGAAAAAGAAAGAGAGGGGGAGGGGGAGAGAGAGAGAGAGAGAGAGAGAGAGAAAGATAGAGAGAGGGGGAGAGGGGGAGAGAGTGACAGAGAGAGAGAGAGAGAGAGGAGAGAGAGAGAGAGAGAGAAAGAGAGAGAGAGAGAAAGAAAGAGAGAGGTGAGAGGGGTAGAAAGGGAGAGCGAGAGAGAGTGGGGGGAGAGGGAGAGAGAGACAGAGAGAGAGAGAGAGAAAGAAAGAGAGAGGGGGAGAGAGTGACAGAGTGAGAGTGTGAGAGAGAGAGAGAGAGAGAGAGAGAGAGAGAGAGAGAGAGAGAGAAAGAAAGAAAGAGAGGTGAGAGGGGGAGAAAGGGAGAGCGAGAGAGAGTGGGGGGAGAGGGAGAGAAAGAGAGAGAAAGAAAGAGAGAGAGGGGGGAGAGGGGGAGAGAGTGACAGAGGGAGAGAGAGAGAGAGAGAGAGAGAGAGAGAGAGAGAGAGAGAGAGGGGGGGGGGGGGGTTAATCACCGTCGCTGAACCGCTGACAGGACACTGGGATACACGGGCCATAAAGCCGGTCTGGATACGGGGACTGAGAGGCTTCACTCAGTGGACAGCACCGCCACCTAGCGGTCAATTGTGAGTATTACCTACCTGTAGGATGACGTTCAGTGAAACCAAGCGGTTTTAGATTTCTTTACAGTGCTGATGGGAACCAGGGGTCCCGACGTGTTCAACACAAACACTGCTGTTCCATCTACTGTTCACAACCACAAGGGAACCTGCATGTTTTCTGTGTATTGCTGACGTAAAAATAGTGGCAAATCTTTAAAATGTGTTTTCTTTGGGGGAAAGAAAGAAAGAAGGAAGCAAAAAAGAAAGAAAGAAACAAAGAAAGAAACAGAGAAAGAAAATAGAACGCTAGAAAGAAACAAAAGATAAGAAAGACAGAAAGAAAGAACGAAGGAAAAATCAAAGAAAGCAAGAAAGAAAAACAGATAAAAGAAAAAGGCAAACAGAATGAAAGAAAGAAATGAGGAAAAATCAAAGAAAGAAAGAATGAATGAAAGAAAGAAAGAGTGAAAGAAGGAAAGAAAGAAGGACAAAAGGAAAGAAGGAAAGAAGGGAGGAAAAAAGGAAAGAAGGAAAAAAATAAAGAAAAAAAGGAGAGAATGAAAGAAGGAAAGAAAGAAGGAAAAAAGGAAAGAAAGAAAGAAAGAAAGAAGGAACAAAGGAAAGAAAGAAAGAAAGAAAGAAAGAAGGAAAAAAGGAAAGAAAGAAAGAAAGAAGGAAAAAAGGAAAGAAAGAAAGAAAAAGAAGGAAAAAAAGAAGGAAAAAAGGAAAGAAGGAAGGAAGGAAAGAAAGAAAGAAGGAAAGAAAGAAAGAAGGAAAGAAAGAAGGAAAGAAAGAAAAAAGAAAGGAGGAAGGAAAGAAAGAAAGAAGGAAAGAAAGAAAGAAAGATAGATAGAAAGAAGGAAAGATGGAAGAAAGAAAGAAGGAAAAAAGGAAAGAAAGAAAGAAAAAGAAGGAAAGAAATAATGAAAAAAAGAAAAGAAGGAAGGAAAGAGAAAGAAGGAAGGAAAGAAAGAAAGAAGGAAGGAAGGAATGAAAGAAAGAAAGAAAGAAAGAAAGAAAGAAAGAAAGAAAAAGAAGGAAAGAAATAAGGAAAAAAGGAAAGAAGGAAGGAAAGAGAAAGAAGGAAGAAAAAGAAAGAAAGAAGGAAAGAAAGAAGGAAAGAGAAAAAAGGAAAAAGGAAAGAAAGATGGAAAGAAAGAAAGAAAGAAAGAAGGAAAAAAGGAAAGAAAGAAAGAAAGAAAGAAAAAGAAGGAAAGAAAGAAGGGAAAAAGGAAAGAAGGAAGGAAAAAGAAAGAAAGAAAGAAAGAAAGAAAGAAAGAAAGAAAGAAAGAAAGAAAAAAGGAAACAAAGAAAGAAGGAAAGAAGGGAAAAAGGAAAGAAGCAGAAGGAAAGAAAGAAAGAAAGAAAGAAAGAAAGAAAAAGAGAAAAACATAGGACAAGAAGCAGAAGGAAAGAAAGAAAGAAAGAAAGAAAGAAAGAAAGAAAGAAAGAAAGAAAGAAAGAAGGAAAGAAGGAAAGAAAGAAAGAAAGAAGAGGCTATTTTGCCTCCCAGTGCCACACGTGCTGCTCCGCTGTGAAAGGCCTTTTAAAACAGATCAAATCCTCACTGCCCTTCTGTAATCCAGCGTCTCCGAATCAAAGCAGCTCCTCAGGAACAATGCAGAGCTAAACGGTTCGTTTCTGTGAGCTGAACTCTCAGAGAGTGAGCTGAACTCTCAGAGAGTGAGCTGAAATCTCAGAGTGAGCTGAACTCTCAGACAGTGTGCTGAAATCTCAGAGTGTGCTGAAATCTCAGAGTGAGCTGAACTCTCAGAGAGTGAGCTGAACTCTCAGAGAGTGAGCTGAAATCTCAGAGTGAGCTGAAATCTCAGAGTGAGCTGAACTCTCAGAGAGTGTGCTGAACCCTCAGAGTGAGCTGAACTCTCAGAGTGAGCTGAACTCTCAGAGAGTGTGCTGAACTCTGAGTGTGAGCTGAAATCTCAGAGTGTGCTGAACTCTCAGACAGTGAGCTGAACTCTCAGAGAGTGTGCTGAACTCTCAGAGTGAGCTGAACTCTCAGAGTGAGCTGAACTCTCAGAGAGTGTGCTGAACCCTCAGAGTGAGCTGAACTCTCAGAGTGAGCTGAACTCTCAGAGAGTGTGCTGAACTCTGAGTGTGAGCTGAAATCTCAGAGTGTGCTGAACTCTCAGACAGTGAGCTGAACTCTCAGAGAGTGTGCTGAACTCTCAGAGTGAGCTGAACTCTCAGAGTGAGCTGAACTCTCAGAGAGTGTGCTGAACTCTCAGAGTGAGCTGAACTCTGAGTGTGAGCTGAAATCTCAGAGTGAGCTGAACTCTCAGAGAGTGTGCTGAACCCTCAGAGTGAGCTGAACTCTCAGAGTGAGCTGAACTCTCAGAGAGTGTGCTGAACTCTCAGAGTGAGCTGAACTCTCAGAGTGAGCTGAACTCTCAGAGAGTGTGCTGAACTCTCAGAGTGAGCTGAACTCTCAGAGTGTGAGCTGAAATCTCAGAGTGTGCTGAACTCTCAGACAGTGAGCTGAACTCTCAGAGAGTGTGCTGAACTCTCAGAGTGAGCTGAACTCTCAGAGAGTGTGCTGAACTCTCAGAGTGAGCTGAACTCTCAGAGAGTGAGCTGAACTCTCAGAGTGTGAGCTGAACTCTCAGAGTGTGAGCTGAAATCTCAGAGTGTGCTGAACTCTCAGACAGTGAGCTGAACTCTCAGAGAGTGTGCTGAACTCTCAGAGTGAGCTGAATTCTCAGAGAGTGTGCTGAACTCCCAGAGAGTGAGCTGAACTCCCAGAGAGTGTGCTGAACTCTCAGAGAGTGAGCTGAACTCTCAGAGTGAGCTGAACTCTCAGAGAGTGAGCTGAACTCTCAGAGAGTGTGCTGAACTCCCAGAGAGTGAGCTGAACTCTCAGAGAGTGTGCTGAACTCTCAGAGAGTGAGCTGAAATCTCAGAGTGTGTGCTGAACTCTCAGAGAGTGAGCTGAACTCTCAGAGAGTGTGCTGAACTCTCAGAGAGTGAGCTGAAATCTCAGAGTGTGCTGAACTCTCAGAGAGTGAGCTGAACTCTCAGAGCTGTTAGACGCTTCACCTCTGGTTCCTTTCCACTGTCAGTGATTCTGACTCGGAAGTTTCTGCAGCATTTCACAGCAAACAACTCGGAATGACTGCATCTTAACCATTGAGTGATGCAGAGACTTTGAAAGATCTGTGGTTCCCTTTAAGAGCAACTTAAAGCGCTGCACTAAAACTCCTTACTAGTGCACTTAGCACAATAATTGCCGTTCATTAAGCACCATTGTTCTCTTTTTGTGAGGATTTGCTCTAAAATGAAAAGATCAACCTCAGAAGTGAGAGGCGTGGCCATTAAAAGTACTTCAGATAGTGTCACCCACAAATTATCAGCAAAAAAGAGAGAAAAGGTCTCTAAATGTTAACGGCTGAAGTGTAACTGAGTAACTAGTAGATTACTTTCTTCACAAATATACTTCAGAAGAAGTAAAAGCACCATTTGGAAGCAAACCCTGAAAGAAACTCCAGCGTACACCAGCGTAGCAGGTCCCCAGCAAAATGTTGTGTTTTTAATACTGGTATGCTGGTCAACCAGCATGACCATGTAGGGTGACCAGCATAAACCAGCCTACACAAGCATGGAGTTCATTTTCAGCAGGGATTGTAGTTAATCGTCAAGGCCTGCTGGTCTGCGCTGTTTTTTTTAATAGGGTCAAAAAAGTACAAATATTACTTGAGTACTCACGTAACTGAGTAAATGTAACTAGTTACTACTAAGTGCTGTATGTAATTAAATAATGACATAAATTAGGTAGAAGCTGCTACCAAAGAATAACCTGGCTGCTCAACCTGATTGAATTCCATGCTGGTCTAAGCTGTTTTTAGCTGGTCACCCAACATGGGCATACTGGATGACCAGCATACCAGCACCCAAAACACAACATATCGCTGCTGTCGGAACCAAACCTCTCATCTCCATTTTGGTCGGTTTTTTTTTTGTTTTTGACATAATTTAAACAGGCCTGGCGTTCTTTACATTGTGTGGAGATTTCATGATGAATGGACCAACAGAAACGGCCCAAAATGACCTGGAAAGACGTCTGGTTCCATTGACTTACATTAAAAGCAGAGTAGGTTTTTTCCTTCTCCTGTAAAGTTTATTATTAATATTTTGGAGATACAGGGTTTTGTTCTGGCAGCAGTAACGTGATCAGGCAGGCTGGTCTATCCTGTTTTTTCCAAGCTGCTAACTGACGTTTGTTGGATTCTTCTCTATTGGAGATACTTTTGGTGTAAAATAAAATGTGCGACACAAGGGTAAAGGCAAACTAGTGCAGGGTCAGTCGCCAACGAGTGAAATCAAACAAATCTTAACCTGAACGACTAAAATGCAAACATTTCCTCAAAAATATGCTTGAGGTTAAAAAAGTATTACTTGAAAATACTCAAAATACTTTACGTACTTGTACTCACCACTTTCAGGATACTGGATAATGTCACATGTCCATAGCTGTGAAATGAGGGCCTTGGGTCTGAAATGAGTGGCGGTTACAGACACTCACACACATCCGACAACACAAAAACGACACACTCGATCAGATCCCAGTGAGGAAGATTTCACTGGGAGCAGATTGTGGCCTGATTTCTTCGTGTGTTCCGCTGCACCTTCCACTGTTCGCGTTTATCCACAGTAAAGTCAGAGGCGCCGAAGTGGTCACTGACAGCGTGGGGGCCAACAGTAGCAGCTCAAACTAAACAGAGAACACTACATCCTTTAATCCTGTCCTTGTAGGCCAATCTCTGACACGATGCACACAGCTTTAAGTTTAATGAGTAGTCTATACTGGATAGTCTCAGT
The DNA here is from genome assembly GCF_015220715.1 of Pygocentrus nattereri. NCBI lineage: Eukaryota > Metazoa > Chordata > Actinopteri > Characiformes > Serrasalmidae > Pygocentrus > Pygocentrus nattereri. Next base: position 35,170,104 of record NC_051228.1, on the reverse strand, counting down.
AGAAGTGGGTCTTCTTCCCAGGAGAGCCTGTTAATTATGAATGAAAGCAGACTTCCAACACAGCCCGCAGCTAAACTGTGGAGAGCGAACTGTACAGCTGAAGCTGAGTGGGTAGGGCTGGGCGATGCGTCCTCCGTACTGACATACTGCGATGCTGATTTGTGGGCTGGAGGTTAGGGAACCGGCCCTGTGACCAGAAGGTCGCCGGTTTGATCCCCAGAGCCGGCAGTAGGTGACTAAGGTGTCCTTGAGCAAGACACCTAACCCCCAACTGCTCCCCGGGCGCTGTGGATAGGGCTGCCCACCTAGTGTGTGTGTTCACTAGTGTGTATGTGGTGTTTCACTTCACGGATGGGTCATGCGGAGGTCAAATTTCCCCGTTGTTGGAACTAATAAGAGTCACTTAAAACACATGTATCCCCAAAATGGTAACTGTAGGAGAGGGCAGACACTTTCCTACATTTGAATGGAAGATGTGTAAAGAGGTTTAATTCCAAATCATTTTGGAGAAGTTCTGTTGGTCGAGTGACAAAAATATTGGAACTTGACAAAGTTTTTGTTGTTTTTTTTTAAGTGACGATGTTGGAGATAACCATGCCTTAGTTCCTACACAACTTTCCCTGTTGCCAAGCTGATTTTAGCATTTTAATTCTATTTTGTGCATGTTACTCACTACTCATCATACCCAGGCCATACTTTTAACTACAATGGATGCCACTTACTGGGAGCTTGGGAACAGTTTGAGATATAAAAATGAAATAAGCAGCAAGTTCCCTATTACTGTGTTTTCTTTCTGCTTAGTGTTTACAGTTCTGTGTAAAGCTCCCTTTGATGCCACAATACCATATATAAATTATACATATAATTTATACAGGGTAAACGGGGGCTAACAAAGTATCAGAGAAACAGATGGACTACAGTCTGTAACTGTAGGACTACAAAGTGCAGCTATACAGTAAGTGGAGCTGATAAAGTGGACAATGAGCGTAGAAACAGTGAGGTGGTCATCATGTTATGCCTGATCGGTGTATACACTCACACATAAATATATATGTGTATATATATATATATATGTATGTATGTATGTATAAACATGCTACTAAAGGCCCTTCAAAGGGTTGAAGTGAAAGCTGTTGACAGAATTGCCATGTTGTTTATGAACCTGTGTAGACAGGCCACCTACTGTCCGTTACCACCTTTTTATACCCATTCCAACAAAGCGCAGACGAGGAGAGCGTAGACCGACGTTCTCACTCTGAGACATCTGACAAGCACAGGCCTTTGCTTGAGCCAAAAACGTAGTCCGAAAGTCAGACCGTCTTTGTCAGCTGGACAGAATAGAAAAAGAACGAGACGGGCAAAATTTAAGCAACTTTTTTTATGTCATACATAAGACCGCTTGAATATAGTACAAAGGGTTTGTCCATTTCTGCCTCTCAGTAACATTTTACTTTACACAGAAAGTCCTGATCGTACAATCTGTGGATAAAAGGTACTTATCCTTCTGCCACGCTGTTCAGCTCTGCAGTGCACATCAGATGTCCTGGAACCAAAGGGAGAAGGAGTGCAGACTCTAAAGTGGGTGTGGAGGCCTTGGGGGTGGGGGGGGGGTTTGGGGTTCAGGGGGTCAGGGCTCGAAAGGGGATGGGGTAAGGGGCAGGGAGGGGGGTGGGGGAGCCGCAGTGAGGTCTGCGCTGGTCCTGGGGGGGTGGGGGGTGGGGGTAGTTGCATTTGTGGAACTCGGAGTTAAGAGCTGACGTTTATCCGAGGATGCACGGTTCAGACTGTGTGTGTAAACGACCGCTGTGCACTTCGACACGCACCTCCAGCAATAGCCTACTTTCGGTTTTTTCACATGGACCCATTTATTGAAGCTTGTGCCAAATGAACACAACAAAAATATTTCCTGTACTAGGCATACATAATCTCTTATGTATACGAATATATGAAAACACTGCCGTCATTCGGATTGTAGACACACATCCACACACTATACCCTGTCTATTATATTTAAGGTATGAAGATCTACTCTCCTGTTAGATTTTAAACCCTAGAGTTTTGCATTTGTACTGGCATTGTCAACTACTTTGGGCTGGAAGCACTGATACCCATTGACTACCACAGAGAGTTCCACTGCATGGTCACCAAGCTGACTTAAATGTACTCAAAATACCATTAGGAAAAAAGTAGTGAGTTCTAAACTTCCTTTATTAAAAAAATATAAATATGTACATAAATTCTATTTCAGCTATTAAAATGGGGTCACAAAGTAAACACCTGAAGCCTGGGTTTCATGGACTCCTCCCATTAGCTGTCCTCTGCTGCTGGCCGAGAATAAGAACCCTATAGGACCATTTACCTTGTATTTATAGGCATCATCATCATCATCATCATCATCATCATAATCATCATCATCATCATCATCATCACACTCACATGGAGAGAGCGAAAGAGAGAGAGCGAGCGAGCAAGACAGGGCGAGACAGAGAGCGAGGTATGAAGATACCGTTAGCGAAAGGGACGAAGCAAGAGAGCGCGAGCGACAGAGACAGTTCAGCAGACCAGGCTGTGTTCTCACAAATCTCAACCCCTGCGCCCCTTTGAGCCCCCAGCTTCCTGTCTGAGCCTGGTGGGGTGGGCTGAACATGAACCTGAATGCAGGGGGCCACGCTGTTCGTTCAGGAGAGCGGCGGTGCTGAATGCTTAAGGCAGCGGAACCCAGATAAATCAGGCACCTCAACAAATCGCCGTCTGCGCTCCGCCACTGGGCCAAAGGGGTCACGCTCTCGCGTTGAGACGGTCAGCGGCTTACCCTGAAGCTCTGGAACCCGCAGAGCAGCCAACAGCACGGGCATCAACCCTCCCTCAATCTCACGGAGCGAAGCGAAACTAAAATCTACTCACGCAAAAGAGTTGTGTTTTTAGTTGTTTTTCTGTGTTTTCTGGTATCAAAAAAAAAAAAAAAAAAAAAAAAGGGGGAAAAAACAAACAAACAAAAAAAAAAAACCCATAAAAACCCCAACTGATCAGGATCCAGCTCTCAGTAAAATGTGCCGCGTTAAACAACAGTTCCAGTTTCGACAAAGCAATAGATACAGCCATTTTTACTGACATTTAAAAAAAAAAAAAAAAAAAAAAAAAAAAAAAAAAAAAGGTCTGATACACCTTGTTTCAAAGTGCACAACTGCTACATTATTGGTTACAGACATCTATGTGCTATAAAAAAACTGCTTTGGTACAATAAATTATCAAAAGGGAAAATAAACTCTCCTAAAATTCACAGCATAATTGTGAGGCAAAAAAAATAAAATAAAAATAAAAAGCAGTCACACAAACTTCTGCATGTTAAGAATTCCAGGGTGAACAGAAAAACAACAACAAAAAAAAATGTGCAGAGGCTCAAAGTAAAATCACATGCTGAAAACAACCAAATTAAAACGAAGCGAAGAAGAGAAAGCGAGAAAAACAAAGAAAACGATAATAAAGCAGTAAGGGACACAGTAGTAGCTGATTCCATTCGGCTTGCAATACTACTCCTGTGAATTCACAAGGCCCAGCAAAAAGACTCCCAAAGAGTAGAATTCTAGGTAAGGAAGGCCTCAAATAACCATTTTCATACTCTGTTTCCTATTTCTCCATGTGTAAAGACTTAAGTGTACTCCATACTTAAAAAATACAGGAAAGCTATATTTTTCTTTTACTTTAAGGGTAACGTCCAGCTTCTTTTCATTCAGTGCGTGATAAGGCCATATTTCAAACTTGCTGTCCACCCTGCCCAGTACCAGGCTTCTGCCCACTTTAGAGCTCCTCACTAAACTTTTAACACTAGCACACTGCTGCTGCTGCTGCTGCTGCTGCTCTGGGACCCACAGACAGCCCTCTAGGGGAGACACTAACAAACTGCACCACTTGATGTGAGAGACCCACACGCTTGCGCTCTTTAAGGGGAGAGACTTGCAAACTGCGCTCTCTACAGGTGAGACCCACATGGCGCACCTGCGCTCTCTAATGCTGCTGCTCTGAAAGCTGAACTCAAAAGCATAGAATTGCACAACATGAAGAAAAAACGTTCAAAAAACGAGCCTTCTGAGAAACAAAAAGATGGCGCTTGAAAGAGTAACCGTTGGAGATGATGGATTGTTTTTTTGTTTCGTGTTTTTTTTCGCCGCACTGCTTTACGGGCAGAGAACGTCTGTCTCCCCGACCACTGGACCTTCTCCCAGACCTTAAATAGAAACCTAATCTCACGGCTGTCAGGAAGGTGCATATGTTAATAAGCAATTAAAAAGAGTTGAATGAAAAGGAATAGGTGAAAACATACGAAACTTTCTTTTTCTCCTTTATAATAAAATCAAATTCACTTGAAAATGTTCCAAGCAAAAATGGTAAATGACTGAAACAGAGGCCTCCAGCAGTGAGCAGAGGGGAGTTTGAATGCGCGTGGCGCGGGGGGGCGGGGGTGGGGAGTGGGTGGGGGCTCGGCGCTACAGCGTCAGTCATCATCTCCCTTCTCTTTACAGCAGCTTTTAATCTCTATGCACTTTTTTGAAAACACCAGCGTTTTAAAAACACACACACAGAGGAAAAAGCGTTCTCAGCGTAGTCAGGAGCTGGCCACAGAGCTCTGCTGCACGCACACTCCGGCCATGGGCGAGTCCTCTCGATCCAGGCCCTGACGCAGGCCCATATGTGTCTCTGCTATGTAGTGGCCCGGGCCCGAGTTCGTGGCAAGTGGGTAGGAGGGATGTCCTGCCATGCCCGTCTCCTGGCGCGGGTTGGAGAAGGCACCCAGGCCGAGGCTCATTCCACCGGGGTGGCTATAACCCAGGCCGAGCGGCAGCGGGCGGCTCTGGTAGGCCTGGTGGTGGTTCCCAGTGGACGATGAGGACGTAGATGAGGAGGAGGCCGAGGAAGACAGGGAGGTCATGGACAGGTGGCCGTGTGACACCTCCATGGAGTCCTGCGTGGAGGCGCTGTGCGAGGGCGAATACAGTCTGGGCCGCGGCCGAGCCGGGCCCTGCCCGTGCTGGGGGTGGTGATGGTGGTGGTGGTGATGGTGATGGTGGTGGTGGGAGCTGTGGGGGTGCAAGGGTTTGGGCTGGTGGGGAGGCACATGGAAGGTGGTCTCTTGGACAGGGTGAGTCTCTCCTGCAGCCTGCTGAAGCCCGTCTCCACCAACCCAGCCCAGGGCGGGTGCGAACGCCTGCCTCGCCTGAGATATGCACAGACAGAAACATGGAATAAAGTTAGACTCAAAGGGACACTGATGCAAAGGATGCAAAGCACTATGGTTACATAGCACCCATTTTGACGCTTGTGGTCATCTCCTCAATCTAGCTCAAGTATCGTGGCTTATCACACGAATGTTTCCCATATTAGAAAGCCATTTTTGTTGTACTTCCTCAGCAGCAGTATTAAATATACTCTGTTCTAAGGTACTCACATAGGCTGTTTTCACATACATGCAATTCATGACTGCTGAGGGTTCATGTCAGTGTCCTCTCAACTATGCACACAAAAGCTCCTTGAGCAGTAACATCTCCCTCCCTGTAGAGAATCAGCCTGCTAAATGTGAGCAAGTATGAGTTGTTTTGCATCTGAAAAAAAGATGTCTAATAGCGTGAAACTGAAGTGCCTCCACATTGAAGTCCTTATTTACCATCAATCTATTCTCCAAGCATTGGTTTGTAGAATTTGTTTTCATATAACAGAGAGAAGCATACAAGTACATATGCCCACATACCTGAGGGCAGAGGTTGTGGCAGTCCATGCCTACTGCAGCACTGAAATGGCCTCCACTGAGTCGGTGCTGATGTGTGGGATCAGAGCGGGCACGTCCACTGGTGCTAGTTCCAGAAGACCCTCCTGCGAAGACACCATAAGCATTTTAATGGATTAGTGTGGGAAACCATACAGATGAGCCTATCTGCTCCATACAAATTGGTGCATACAGTCTATATGCCCTTGTTTTTACTTCAGTTCAATGCTCAACGACTGAACACCACCACATTCAAGCAATGAAGCAGAGGTAGAAATTTTCACTATATGAAATTTGTTTCCAGTTCTTCACAACCACAGTATCGCATCTCCAGGAACTCTCTTAAAGTATTCTCTAGTCTGTCACAGTGATACTTTTTTTTTCAGTCTTGAAAACACCATCTAGTTTTGACTTGTCAAAACATACGTCAGATATTGCTGACAGCAAATCTGAAAATACTTTTTTGGTGGAATTGCTAGCTCACTGAGTCATACCCCGACAATGTCTATAGCTGACTGTTGTGACAGTTAAGGCACTGGCATAAGACACTAAAAGTACAAGCAGTGTCAGACACTGACAGTCAAAGGAGCAGTATCAGACACTGAAAGTACAGCAGTATCACACACTGACAGTAAAAACAGTGGCAGACAACTGAAACGGCTGCCATATCAGACGATGACAGCAAAGACAATGACGAAAACCAACCGTATCAGGCACTGACGGGTAAACCCAGTGGAATCATACACCAAATGCAGTGGTATGACAGCCAGATGGCTACAGCAGAACCAAAACCAGTAATCAGTATATTAGATAAATCAGATACAGAGTGTAAAGGAAATGGATGGGAGACCTGAGCTGGAGGAGGTACTGGAGGTGGTTCCGGAGGATTGAGACTGCTCCAGTGCTGGGCTGGTGGACACACTGCTGCTGGTGTTGGTGCCCTCATCAGCTGTCTTTTTGAAGAAGCTGTGCTGCAGGGCGTAGTAGGGCTGGATGCGGCTCTTAGGGTCATAGTCCAACATTCGCAGGATCAGGTCCTTGAACTTCAGGTAGTCGGCAACAGCATGGCCTGACTCGCCTGCTCTGCGCCCACCTGGACCACCTGCCTCCACACCCAGAATATTGTGCAGCTTACGAGAGCCCGCTGGCTTATACTGCATGGAGGGGAGGGGAAAAAAAACCAATTACTGGATGTGCACGCGCACACACACACACAACCCAACACCCACACACCCACCCCAACAAAAGTGCAACTCTGACAGTCCAGGAATAAATCACTGTTTACCAACATAAGGCATGGTAGCCATGTGCTGCCATTTACCTCTGTTTGCTACAGGAGAGCAAACTGACCTGTGAGCTGAAGTGATTCCGAGCACAGCTTTAAACAATTTAAACTTCTTACCCAAATATAAACCAACTCTTAAAAGAACACATACCCGTTTGCCATCTTTGGTCTTCTTTGCACACCACGTGTTGTCAGACATCTTCTCGAAAAACTTCCTCGCTTTCGGCGCCTGGTCCAGTATATGACTGGGAGGGACCCCCAGAACTTCCACTATTTTGTTCATTTGGTCCACCTACCACAAAAGTGAAAAAGATACAGAAGAACAATTAAACACATTAATTTATCTTAGAAGCAGAATCGCAGCAGACCTGTAAAAAGACAATTATATAGGCTAATAAACTGTACCTCATTTGCTCCGCTGAACAGAGGCTCTCCAGTGTGCATCTCCACTAGGATGCAGCCCAGTGACCACATATCTATAGCCAGGTCATATGGCATGCCAAGCAACACCTCTGGGGAGCGGTAGAAGCGGCTCTGAATGTACTGGTATATCTGAAAACATAAGAGGAAGAAAAATTAAAACCTAAAAATCTAATGAAATGAGGCCTTGCTTCTCTCTCTCTCCTTCTTTGTCTGTTTTTGATCGTTTTTAATGTCCATGATGGGCATATAAAAATTGATCAAAGGACATAAACAAAGGACTAAATAAAAATAAGCACTGTACTCCAACACACCCGCTGTCCCAGCTGGCAGGAGCTGCCAAAGTCAACAATCTTGATGGCAGATCTCTTCGGATTGCAGAGCAGGATGTTCTCGGGCTTAAGGTCACAGTGGATGATACTGAGTTCAGGCGTGGCCAGGAAGAGCAGCGCTGTGCACAGCTGCTGCGCGAACTTCCGTGTCAAGTTCAGGGAGACACCACGGAAATTTGTGTTCCGCAGTAGGTCGTACAGGTTATAGGATAGCATCTCGAACACCAGACATAGGTGGTTCCGAAACATGAAGTGACGTTTCAGGTGAACTGAGGACACAGAATAAGACAGGTTGTGGAAAGGTCAACACTGGGATGACAAATATTTTATTCCTGCACAAAATGGTCAGTTTCAGTTCCAAATTGTGCACCCACTTAAATTAAACAATACAATTTTTCAATCTTATAAACCCCACTTCAATGAATGCAATCGGTTTTTTAAAAATGTTTTAGCTGAGTGACCAATCCATTCCAACAGTGGAAATTTTTACCACAAACACTAGATGGCACCATTAGCCATCAGAAAGACTACATAGGTCTGTAGTGTTTCACTTACAATAAAACAGTTCATACTGTAACCAGGGACAGTTTCGTTGCGACTGCACGTAAGCACTGTAAGTTCAATTACACCCATAATACACATTCCTTACCTATATAGTACTTCATCTCAGTATCATGCTTGTTCATGAGCTCCAGGAGCCGTACTTCGATCTGTGCTTGGTTCAGAAAAGCCTTTTTATTCTTTATGATCTTAATGGCAACCCACTCCTGCTCAAGGCGGTCATAGGCCTTCACAACCTGCCAGCAGGGGGAGTCAAAAACACAGTCATGGAGAGCACAGTATGACCATGCAGAAACTGCGTCTGCTAAGGTACCAATGCACTGACAATTACAGACATGCTTTTTTTTATTTTCAAAATGTTTGCTGACATAAGAGTAGCGCATGAAGACATTAAGAAAGCCCAGTAGCTGAGACACACCTGTCCAAACGATCCTTTGCCTATCAATGAATCTATTTCATAGCGATCCATCCATTTCTCGCCATTTTTAACGATGTAGTCAAAGTTGTCATCGTCATAACCGTCATTGTAGATCTTCCTCTCCTTCTTATTACTGGAGTCTTCCCCCTGGCCCTGTTGGTGACGCCGCTTCTTTTTTGCATAGTAAACCTGAAGTTAAAAAAAAAAAAAAAAAATCTACATCAGAAGCTTCCATCAGAAAATATCTGACTCGTGTTTTGATCTTTATTACATATTATGGTATAACAGGAAAGTGAGCAAAGTAAGCAGATATCTACATGCCAGATCTGTATACTGCCTTTACACCCTGTGAACAGGGCTGGAAAGTGGTCTGACCTCATTGATGTGTTTGTAGGTTTTGATCAGTTCAATGGAGAGTTTTCTTAAGGGAGCTGTGGCCGGATCCCGAAAGCACTGGGGGATCCGCCTTTGTAACATCACCACATCAGCAGTCACCTAAACACAAACACGTAGACACACACACAGAGTACGTTGTTATAATGTGTACTGAAAAGAAGTTTGTTAAAAGTTAACTTCTGAAATTTTCAGTGCAGTTAAAACACTTACTATACACCAATGTACGTCGACTATTAATTAAAGGAGAAATTAAAACAGCATAATGTGTAGAATGAGAGGATGGGGTATGTTTGGGCGAGTGTAGAATTAGAGGATGGCTATTCCACAGGGTGGGGTGTATGTAGAATTAGAAGCCAGGCTTAAATGCTGTAAACTTGGTTCATGCTAAGCTGCAGGGAGGTACAGTCACATAGGAATATGTGTGGCAGGAGAGAGTGTATCTGGTTGGTTGAGGTCTATGCCGTGTGTGTACAAGGGTGCTGATGAGGAATGAGCGAATGGGCCTAGCTCGTACCTGGGTGGTGTTGAGCTGTGGGGCCTGTGGGCCGTAGGGCAGCACAGGGGCCGGCGGGTCAGCGCTCGGCTGGTGGCCGTCACTGAACGGCGGGTGAGAATGGGGCGTCTGCGCAGCCATCTGCACATCTGCCGCATTGAACGAAAATGAAGGAGCAAGCCGAACAGACGAGGGTTTGCATGCTGAGGTCTCTCCTCCTACAACATCACAACATGTTGCAGACAGACAGAATTATGACAAGAACGAAAACAAACGGAAAAACATCATCTAGAGTGTACATTAAAAAAAAAACAAAGTTATGTTGAAAACTTGTCTTGATACCGGGCTTCTCAATTCCATTCCTGGAGACCTCCCGCCCTGTACGGATTTACGTTTTTAACTGTAATGACTGAATCCTTCACAACCCGTCTTACAGCAGGGAAAGCAGGAAAACTGTACAGAACAGCAGGAGCCAAGTATCCTAGTTAAGACTCCATCCTTGACACAATCTGGACTTTAAGCATTAACCTAACAAGACATACAACCTGGACAAACTGACTGGTAGACAAACAGAGCACCACCAACTCTGCCTTCCCTCATAATCTTTGCTTTGAACAGACCAAAGACTTGGAACATGACTGAACGTCTTATGTAATGTTCCAAACGACGTGACTGTCTAATATGTTCTCTGGCGAGAGAAGTCTGCCTCCACAACCAAAGATCAGGTTACGACGCATCCAAAACAGCAGAGACTAAAACGGCAGCATGCGATCATGCTTTTGTCACAAGATTATGCCTAACACTTGTTACAGTCCCTCAAAAGCAGAAGGATTTATTGTTCCTCAAAAAAAAGTCACAATTAATCGAATCGTATTACGATGCTTTGTGTCCATAACAACAAACTGCATTGTCATTTACCTTTTACATTATATATGAAGATGGGGAGTCTGGTAAAGGCCTCACATTAGTAAGTCATTTCATAGCATATGATACACAAAAATGCTGGATTATGCAGACATTTCACTGTATCACGATAACACCTGGAAGGTTCGAAGACTTCTAAAACTAGCCATGAAGTTATTAAGTAAGCACAAATCAGAAATCCAACCAGGAACATATCAACATATAAAATCTGAATAATCCTACATGCAGGTAGTATGCCACTGGTTTGAGGTGGCTGACACTGTCCAGGTAAGCAAGAACTAGAGCCAACAAACCTTTAGAAATGACTAATTACACAGTTCAGTTTTTAAAGGAATACCCTACATTCAGACATTTTCATTTTACTATTTGCTTTTAGACTGACTCACAGAAATATGGCTATTCAAATATTTGGAAAGGAGACAAATAGAAACAAAAAAATGGTATTAGTAGACAGCTTTAAAAAGGGTCATATTTTAAAATAAGGAAACCTGCAGCACATCTCACTTAAAGTGCTGAGCTCTTTGACAAACGCAGAATGGAAACGGAGAGCCATAAAATAGGACTGTACTGTATCGACATTAAAAACGTGTGTGCACGCATTATAAAAGTGTACATGTGCCAAACATGCAAATAAGCTTGCAGATCTATGAGCAACATAATGTATACCTATGATGAGACCGTAGGTACAATCAAGTGAGCTGATATTACAGTGGATGTGACCGAACGTACAGGACGGAGGCATACAGTAGCTCCTACAACAGCACTCCCATCTCTTTCACCCACTCCCCCTCAGCCTCACACAGCTCTGCCAGGGTAGCTTGGTGCCACTGTATAATATGAGGGAGAGAGCAGGCATAATTGGAGCTGTAAGTGTGCGTGTGTGTGTTTATGACTCAGCTGGTTCACCATCGAACTGAAGAGCTCGACAACAGTGTCCAAACTTCTAACACACACACACACACACCCGTCAAGTGTCGCTACAGTGCTGCACTTCCCATCCTTTCCAATATACCCATACGCCCATAGCCACCAGCCTCCCTACAGTATTACATTACTGAGCAACACTAACAAACGAGATGCGTAGCCATAAAAACACAGTCACCCAGAAATCAGAGATCTTTCAAGAGAGGGAGAAGAGTTACCACTTGTTTTGTCTCTTTATTAAGAGAAAAATGAACGTTTTACTCAACTGAACGTCGTCTCGTACGAGAAAAAGGGACAAAACGTGCCGGTTTATTTCAGGCGAGCACACACACACACACAAATCACGTAAAGCAAACAATGAAACCAAACGAGAGCTCCGCGCAGGGGCTCGACCGGCCGCCTGCTTTTCGTGTTTGCGGCACAAGCCCGACTCGAAACTTAAAGACCATAAACGCGACGCCGTTTCGAGCGCCGTTTGTGGAAATGTGAACGTGTCTGCGAGTGAGAGGGAATTGTGCAGATCATTAAGTCTTCATTTATCACCGTCTCTCACCAGGCAGTCACAATGCACCAGAACCACACTGGCAACCGGCGCTCTCAACCCCAGCAACAGTGCCTCATTAGCATAGCCTACCACCAGGAAGATGCCGCGCGATTCGCCGCGCAGCCGGAGCGGGAGCCAATCGGGAAAGGGTATGCAAATAACCCATTTTTGTTGCTAGGGCAAAGCGGCGACGCGCGGTCCAATAGGAAAACGGGTAACAGGCATGAAATTGCATTGCACTTTGACACATTTCCCAGCGCAGTTTAACGCAGGATTTGCTGACAGAAAAGCTCACGGGTTAGGAACCCGGAATCAGTTTCTCCGAGAAAAGGAACTCTTGATAGCTGACCCTGGAGACAGGAGCAGAAAATGCACGGCAGCTGCCAGGAGGGAGTATGGCCTATATTTTTAAACATTTATAGTTGAGGAGCATGTTTGCCCTAAATAGAGAACTTCATGCAAGACTGATTCACTTCTCAATGCAACTCTCCCCTGCGCAGATCACAAACAGCCAGCACTCTTGATTTCTTTACTAATCAAAAACACAGACTCCGGCCTCACAGGTTGGGCCGTATCCCAAGCTCTGTCTCCGAATGCCTCCACGGCGCAGATTCATCTAAAAAAATATATATATATATATATCCTGCGTCGTGTCTCCACCAGCTCAAGTAATGCAATCACAGACATGTAATAAAAGGGTGGCAAGCACCAGGTCAGCTTTAGACATATAAGAGAGACCACAGCAGTTGTGGACTTGATCCTACACGGATCCTGGTGTGAGTTTTCCAGCTGTGATCTTATACAAGCAATGCCGGGCATGCTACACAAACTTCACGCAAAAACCCCAGCAGTTGCGAAGTTCCTTCCGAAGCTGCCTACTTGGCATTCCTCGAGGACTAATATAGCAAAGGTAAGGTCAACGTGTACGCATGCCCCTGATATTCCATAACCACGGAATAAATGGGAGAACAGCTAACCTGTATGCATCGTCCTCTGGCAGATCTCATATCATCCTGGCAGGGGAGTCCATCTGCGAACCACAGCACACTAGAACAAGAAAATAACATGGGGACATTATTCAAAACTGTACACAATCAAATACACACAGAATATTTATAAAGAAAATAATAATAATAATCACTCAAAATATTCTTTTATAGAGTAGCAAGTGTCGCTAGGCCCAACACTCCAATTCCTATCAAGACTGAGCGTTTTAAAAAATCTGATTTATTTCTTTGGGAGTTAAAAAACAAAACACGGGCTACCTGAACCAACTTGCAAGTGGTTTCTATGTGAGAACAACCCTGGAGCCTCAGCAGGGTCTTTTAACTTTTGATGTTCTGACTTCTCCTCAACTTGCACAATCATTGGTGTGGATCTGAAAGGAACGCACCATCCGTCAGACCGGTTAACAGCAATGATCAAAGTTTTACAAGTGGACAGGACATCAGACGACAAGACAACGTACCCACCAAACTCAGAAGGTGTGAAAGCTACAAGAACCATGAATCCCACACACGCTTTATGTCTAAGTTAATGTTTAATAAATTGTCACAGAGCACTGAGATCTGAGTTGTTGACACTCGTGGTGCTTCACTGGTTACCAACTTGCTATATACTTTGTACTAATCTTTCATTTTTTTGTTAGAAATGTATTTTTCACAAAACACTGAACGTCTTTGAGAGCAGATACTACTACGAGCAACTGTTATTGCTTAACTAACAAAGTTTAAAACATGAAAACAAGGATGGGCCTGGATGTCAGTCACACTTGTGACTGTAGCACCAAGGACCTTGTCAAACAAACACATCACCCTTTAAAGGCTTGATCACCCCACTGTTTAAGGTTTGCCACAACCCTGACTGTCAGGTGAAGCGATTAACGTAAATATAAGGGCGTAATCGCTCTCGTTACCCGATACCCACATACCATCGGGACCACAATGATGCAAGCACTGAATCAAATGTAAACAAAACACAGGGGAACTCACAAGCAGATCCGTTATAGCGTGTAATGAGGAAGGCAAGAGCTTCTAACGACTCTCCAGGTTACATTTTCAAGCACTAACGTGTACCAACGACCTAACTGAGCCTGAATACAACATAAAATGATATAAACTGACTACCTGCTGCATGGATGGCCAAACACCCAGCCGAGCGACCGCGTTAAACTGGAAACATTGCACCCTGCGTAAAACACCTCATTCACCCTGAACACTTAGCCGCTGGAAAAGTAGCCAGCTGAAGCTTGTGGTTATATACACGGAGCCTCAATGTCAACGTTATCAAACTGCTCTTCTCCTTGTTCATTAGGTTACTAACCTATATAAGACACATCTCTCAGAATACACCACCGGAGCTACGACAGAAGAAAAAACTGGCCAGGTTGGTAACACTAGCCTGCTGCCAGCTGCAAACTCATTTTAACTTTTCCGCGAACACAATTATTTTTCGGCTCTAGCGCAGGAATCGGTTTAGTCCGAGTATTGCGCTACCTGCTGAGCTGAGTACTGACCTTATTCGTGTGTTTTCTAAGGCCATAAACGGCTGAGCTCGTCAGTCTACCGTTAGTCGAGCGTGAGCAGGAGAGCTGTCACAGGTACCCGACCGACGTTAGCTTAGCCTAAAAAAACGCGTCGGCTAGTTAGCCAGCTAGCTAACCTTAGCTCTGCTAACTATCGCGCTCAAAAGGCTAAGGCACACCAGACCGACAGGAGCAAGTCCAGGTCAAATTTAGCCGTATTTCTGAGTCTTCTGCTTGGACAGCTGGTCGGTAGTGACGGTTCCGAGCCCAAAATAAACCGAAATAATTTGACTGACTCGACGTTACGACTAGCTGGCTATTTTGAGCCTGCTAGCCGCTGAATGTTAGTAACGCTTCGGCCTGTTTAAAAAAACGCGAAAAGCCCATCCCCGCTAACATAACCTATATCTGCACAATATTTAGCGACCTATGCTGAGCCAGAGCATGATTTCGGCCTCCTGTCGTTACGTTAACGCCAGCGAACACAAATAGCTCGAAGATTCATCGATCCGCTCGGCCCCAACGTCTTGGCCAAAGCCGTCGCCGTGAACGTTAAGGTGAGGTTAGCCACCTCGCTCTTCTCCGCGCGCAGGAATCGGCGAGCCGTTAGCCCCGCTAGCAGGGCTGGCTAACATCCTTTAGCTCATCACTCACGCAACACAAACTTACCTTGTTGCTACGCGCCCCTCTACGGATGAGAGAAAATATCCTCATAGGTTTGAAAGAAAGAAGGAAAGAAAGAAAGGGGAAAAAACAAAAACACCGATCCTTCTGATCAAATCCGATATCCTTTATTCCGATCCCGCGTATTAATTGTCCGATGAAGCTTCCAAAAAAAAAACCCTGAGTCGTTTGACTTTGTGTCAACTCCTTTCCGAATCAACAGCGCCTCTCTCTCTCTCTCTCTCTCTCTCTCTCTCTCTCTCGCTCCCCTTCTCTCTCTCTCTCTCTCTCTCTCTCTGTGTCTCTCTCTCTCTCTCTCTCTCTCTCCCTCTCCGTCAAACTCAGGCAGCCTCCGTCAACACAAACTTCTCCGATCCGGCCGCAGAGACGCAGCTACATTTTGACCCTCCGCCTCACGGGCATCGACTGTCAGTGACGCGCGTCACGTAATAACGTTGCGAGACAGGCGGGTCCGAAGCGCATATTCACCGAAAGCGAGCTGTGGAGTGGCGGCGCGCTGGCTGTGTCTCTCCGGGGAGAGCTCATCCTCCTCCAGCCGCTTCTTCCTTTTTTGTGTAAATTTTACAAAATGGCGCGCGTTCCAAACCTGCGCAGCGGACCGGCCCGGCGGACCTCGGACATCACCAGGCGGCTCCGGCCGACCGGGGTTGAGCCAAAAGGCGCCCGCTCCGCTCAGAGCGAAGCCCCCCGCGCCTCCTCGGTCGATGTTTAAGCGGACGAAAGCCGTTCGGGTCGATCAGGATCCGCGGCGAGCGGTCGGAACCTCGAAGCGCTTGACGGAAGAAAAAGTGCAGGAACAAAATGGAAGCCGAGTGAGAGCGTTACCATGACGACTGTCAATCAAACCCGCCAGGTTCCCGGATGACCTCATGACGTAGACACGTTCCCGGGGTTGCCTTGGAGACCGTCGATCAAGTGCACGTATCTAGGGGCGTGGCCAGCGGCCAGCGGCCAGGAGGCGTCCGGGATGGTCGTGGGTTTTCGATGCGAACAACTTCGACCCCCTGTCGCCTCGCAGGACCGTGACCGTGTTCAACGGAACATGTCGTGGGAACGCTTTACTAAAGCTGTGTGGCGAGCTCTGTGCGTTCTCCCCTCCCGCCGCGCTAAATAAAGACGTGTCTTGAATAGCAGAACGCATTTGAGTAAAACTCTGATAAAAGCTGAACGCGACGTTGCAATAGTGTTTGAAAAACTGAGAGGAGATTTCTCACCGTTTCATGCACCATATTTGAGCCACAACAGAAGAAAACAATAATAATAATTAATAATAATAAAACACATGTATTATTTTTTATTTATTTTTATTACTGTTTTATTTCATTTATCTTCGTTTTGTTGCCCCTAATGCAACGCTACCTAATACAACAAGTGCATATTTTATTTTATTTTATTTTATTTTATTTTATTCACTCCTGCGCAGAATCGGAGCAGCGCGCTGTAACGACGTTCCAGGTCATGTGACGCTCATCACCTGGTTCCGCCAACGAGGAAGAAACATAAAAACACAGAAAGCAGAGCCGTAGTTCTTTAAAACCTCTGAAAAAATGAGCGTTGCTTTGGATTTAAGACTCAAGCGTGCGAACAAAGTGTACCACGAAGGGGTAACGTTACAGCTCCTGTGTTTGTCAGATGTGTGTTCGAGTTCACTCGGACGGTTTTTTCTGGCGCCCCGGAGGCTCGGAGCCCTCGCGAGCCTCCGGCATCGTTACCGCGCGGTAACCGTGATGGTGGCAGAACCGCAGCGCCCAGAGCCTCGTTAGATCATTATTCGGCTGTTCTGGACCAAAGACCGCCTAAAAGGCGAAAATAGCACATGAAACACTTGGCTAGTTTCATAGGGACGCTGGCTGCTGCGGTGGAGGTGGAGCTCTGTAGGGGACTCATACTTGTTTTTCCTCCAGATGAAGTTTAGAGAGTTGCTTCGTTTACATTTACGGCATTTACCTGACGCTCTTATCTCGAGCGACTCACAGTTCGATCGGTTTACACAGGAAGGCCAAGGCAGTGTTAGGAGTCTTGCTCAAGGACTCTTATTGGTATAGTGTAGGGTCCAAGCAGGGGATTGAAGTCTACAGCGTGGTAGGCAGAGGTGTTATCCACTACACTAACCAACCAACCATCCACTGAGCAGTCAGATCCACACAGCTGTCCATTTACTCAAGGCATCTTTGCTTCTTTATTTCTGCAGCGGAGCTGACAGATGTTTATGACACCTTAGCAGATTTTGGGTGACACAGACTTCGTTTACTTTCAGCTGCATTATCCTCGTAGCTGCAGTGCAAAACTAAAGAAGCAGGCTTTGGACACAGATCGTGTTTTGTGTTCGGGGCAAGAGGAAAATTTCCAGTCAACCATTAATTTAAGTAAAAATCCTGACATTTTGGCCGATTGGCAGATTTTTAGGTCTGACTGATACCTAATATTCCAATCAGATCCACACAATTTTCCTTAGTTTTTAGTTTCCTTTGTCTTTAGTTTTGCAGTGAAGCTCACGGACGTTTCTGCCACCTTAAAAGACTTTGGCTGAAACAGACTTCCGTTACTTTAGCTACATCATCCTTGTAGCCACAGTGCAAAACTAATGAAGCAGACTTTAGACACTGATCGTGTTTGGTGTTTGGGCTGAAGGGAAAATTTGTCTACATTTAAATTTTCAATAAACTATCATTTAAGTCACAGTCCTAATAATACATTTTGGTTGATTGGCCAGTTTTTTAGGCTTTTGGCCCCTTTACCCACCTCTGACTGGTACATTTATAATGTTTTTTTTTTTTCTCACAGATCAGTCCAAGATCCTTCAAAGTCCCTTTAGTAGTTACTCTGGATGAAAAAGGGAAAATGAACTAGCGTAAATCTGAAAACGGTTATCTGCCTGTGTAGGAGGTGCTGGCTGGAGTGGTGGTGATCACCAGTAAGGAGGCAGTGCAGCATCAGGGCATCTCTCTCACCATGGAAGGCCTGGTGAACCTGCAGCTCAGCTCCAAAAGTGTTGGAGTGTTCGAGGCTTTCTACAATTCTGTGAAGGTGAGGATTTAATCCTGGACTTTGATAGGACAGTCGTCAGAGAGCTCCACCCAGCTGTCACTTTGGATCTCTGCCTCAGATGAGCTCAGATGTGGTGTAGATGTTGTAATGAGTGGAAGGGGAAAGAGTTTCAGGCCATCTTCCTCCAACCCAGGACATCTTTGCATACGGACAGCACTTGCTGAATTCTGCTACATTACAGTGAACTTCAGTTTACTGCTTTACAGTGTAAACTTTACACCGCATTACATTTGACAGGTTTTGCCTACAGCAAACAATCCAAATCATGGGAAAGGTTGAACCCGAATTCGGGAAACTATGATGGATTTTCTCTGCAATTATTAGCATATTTGCTTTTTGTATTGCAAACAAAAGATGATTTACATAGGTCATTTTTCTCCAGGCGTAACCTTGTGACAGATATCAGCATAATGATGCCTCTTTTTCAAGCAATTGTCTAATCTTCATGTGCCCAAATGTGCCACTTTTCTTCTGTCTCGCCGATGTGTAGCTGGACAATGTGACCGTATTGATCATTATCATGAAAAAGTGAATCACTGTTTTTCTGAGCATAGCTTGGGCTCGGTCAGTACTGAGAAACCACTTCCCAACTGCATGTTTGATGACGGAGAGCATAATTAGTCCTGTTTAAGATGCTGTCGTGCAGCGCAGTCTGTAAAATGTTGAATATAAATAATTTAATTAATAATTTTTCAGTTTTTTTTAAACATGGGCGTGCTTAGTCTCTCCTGACTTGAAAAAATAAAAATTGTGACACATCGTGTATCATAAAAAAAAAAACGTGAAGTATCGTGATATGACATTTTGCCATATCGCCCAGTGACTGCTGGGATAAGTTCCAGCACCCCTGCGACCCAGAAGGATGAGCGGTTTCAGAAAGAGTGTGTGTGAGTGTGTGTGAGTGTGTGTGTGAGTGTGTGTGTGAGAGTGTGTGTGAGAGTGTGTGAGCGAGAGTGTGTGAGCGAGAGTGTGTGAGCGAGAGTGTGTGAGCGAGAGTGTGTGAGCGAGAGTGTGTGAGCGAGTGTGTGAGCGAGTGTGAGAGAGAGTGTGAGAGAGAGTGTGTGTGAGAGTGTGTGTGAGAGTGTGTGTGAGAGTGTGTGTGAGAGTGTGTGTGAGTGTGTGTGAGAGTGTGTGTGAGAGTGTGTGTGAGAGTGTGTGTGAGAGTGTGTGAGCGAGAGTGTGTGAGAGTGTGAGAGAGAGTGTGTGAGAGAGAGTGTGTGAGAGAGAGTGTGTGAGAGAGAGTGTGTGAGAGAGAGTGTGTGAGAGAGAGTGTGTGAGAGAGAGTGTGTGTGAGTGTGTGTGTGAGTGTGTGTGTGAGTGTGTGTGTGAGTGTGTGTGAGAGTGTGTGTGAGAGTGTGTGTGAGAGTGTGTGAGCGAGAGTGTGTGAGAGTGTGAGCGAGAGTGTGTGAGAGTGTGAGAGAGAGTGTGTGAGAGAGAGTGTGTGAGAGAGAGTGTGTGAGAGAGAGTGTGTGAGAGAGAGAGTGTGAGAGAGAGTGTGAGAGAGAGTGTGAGAGAGAGTGTGAGAGAGAGTGTGAGAGAGAGTGTGAGAGAGAGTGTGAGAGAGAGCTCCCAAACTAACTTCTTAAAGCTGGCGAATTATGACTGATACCTAATATTCCAATCAGATCCACACAATTTTCCCTCTCAAAACACGCTCAGTTGGCCGAATCATGTTTACGTCTTTAGTTTTGCAGTGAAGCTCACGGACGTTTCTGCCACCTTAAAAGACTTTGGCTGAAACAGACTTCCGTTACTTTAGCTACATCATCCTTGTAGCCACAGTGCAAAACTAAAGAAGCAGACTTTAGACACTGATCGTGTTTGGTGTTTGGGCTGAAGGGAAAATTGTCTACATTTAAATTTTCAATAAACTATCATTTAAGTCACAGTCCTAATAATACATTTTGGTTGATTGGCCAGTTTTTTAGGCTTTTGGCCCCTCTACCCACCTCTGACTGGTACATTTATAATGTTTTTTAACATCCTTCAAAGATCCTTTAGTACTTACTGAATGTAAAAGGGAAAACTAGCTAGTGTAGATCTTAAATTGCTGAATAATATTCCATTGCTGTTTGAAGAAACCCTCATATCTCTAAAACGGTGCCGTTTTGTGAGAAGGACGCAGTGCTCTTAACATCTGTTAATACAATTTAAGGTTTAAAAATTTCTGTTTCATTCATCTTTAACAGAGCAGTTCTTCCCAGAAGTCGTTAAACCCCACTTTGATGAAAGTTTCATTTTTTCTGTGGTGTATGTTGTTTACGCATGCAGTAAACATCAGTGCTATATTAAAATTAATGGCACCTTCATAAGAGAAATAAAAACACGGTATGTTGTATGTCAGCTGTTTTTGCTTTGAATCTCTCCTAGTTATAAATTAATCTGCAGTATTTTGGAATGAAATTCAAATACGGATCAATATAAAGGCCATCAGGAGAATTCCTGCTTCTCCAGGCCTGAGTGTGTTTGCATTGTTTCTGAGAATTATTAATGTACCATGGTTTATTATTAGTATTGTTATTATAGCTGTTAACATTTCATATTGCCAAGGCAAGTTGTGCAGTTACACTGCCTACAGTTAAATGGGTAACACTTTATTTGGCTGGTCCACTGTAGATGCTTTGTAAAGGCTCAGTCTGTTTATAAGTAATATTCAGGTAAATGTGTATTAAATGCCACCGAACTACAAGTTCAGTGTGAAAGAGTTTATTTAATCTAACCTAAACCTCACGACGTAACTTGCGTCTACTCCTTACATTACCGGAAAGTTTGTTAATGATTTAAGTATCTGTAGAGCGTCTGTAGGGGACCGTCCGAGCAAAGTGTGACCGTTAAATGTCTTTACGTTTCTCCTCAACAGCCCATTCAGCTCATCAGCAGTAACATTGAGGTGGCTAAACCAGGCAAAGTCCCAGGAGGCAAGACTGAGATTCCATTCGAGTTCCCACTGCAAGCGAAAGGGAACAAAATGCTGTACGAGACGTATCACGGCGTTTTTGTCAACATTCAGGTAATTCTGGCAGAAATGTGAATTGCTAGTAGTTCTGAAGGATTTTGCGTCCTGTTACTGCATCGGACGTATTACATATCGCCGCTGTCGGATCAAAACCTTGCATGTTGTTTTTTTAAGTTAAGTGATACTTTTTTAATCCCACAAACGGGGAAATTCCACCTCCGCATTTAACCCATCCGTGAAGTGAAACACCACATACACACTAGTGAATACACACACACTAGGGGGCAGTGTGCACACTTGCCCGGAGCGGTGGGCAGCCCTATCCACAGCGCCCGGGGAGCAATTAGGGGTTAGGTGTCTTGCTCAAAGACACCTCAGTCATGGACTGTCGGTGCTGGGGATTGAACTGGCAACCTTCTGGTCACAGGGCCAGATCCCTAACCTCCAGCCCATGACTGCCGTGTTTCTGACAATTTGAAAATACCTATTGACCTTTACATTGTGTGTAAATTTCATGATGAATGTATCAAAACAAACGGCTCAAAATGACTTGGAAAAAAATCTGGTTCCATTGACTTGCATTAAAAGTAGAGTAAGTTTTTTCCTTCTCCTGTAAAGTTACCGTTCTGGAGATGCAGGGTTTTCTTCTGACGACAGCGATATGTTTAAACATTAAGAGCAGTGAACAGGAGCTCAGTGCATGTCTATGCGATTGTGCTTTATTCATTCAGAATTGATTAAATGTCCTTGATTAAATATTCCGTCAGTAGTCAGAAAACATTGTTCCACGTACAGCTCTTTTATGAACCCCAAGCTGCTTGATTCTCATTAGAGAAACCACAAAATCCTTTTCTAGATTTCAAGCATGCGCCAAGAGATGAATGCATCTTTCAGGCTGGATGTTTGTGCCCATTCAAGGGAAAAATTGGTAGAAATATATAGGCTCAAAATATGTGTTTAAATATTTGAATTGGAATACAGTGAGACATCATCCTCTTCTCCCTGTCCTCAGTACACCCTCCGCTGTGATATGAGGCGCCCTCTGCTGGCAAAAGACCTGAGCAAGACCTGTGAATTCATGCTTCATTGTCAGGTTAGAGCTCCTGCCGTTATGACTACATGGCTAATATCTGCCAAGTCATTCTAGAGGGAAGCCTGAAATACCTAATTATATAGTATGACCGTTTATTATTATGTGTTGTCACATTTTCTAGCCACAGAAATCCAAAGTACAGCCGACGCCAGTTGATTTCACCATCACACCGGAGACGCTGCAGAATGTGAAAGAGGTGAGGGTCCGATGACCTGCTCATAAACACTTTCCTACTCACTAAGGATGCAACAATTCTAGTGCATTTAAAAAATGTGGTTTTAAATGTAAAACTGTGTTTATGGTGTGACAGCAGGCATGGAGAAAGTTCTACTAGAGAACTGAGCTAAACCAATCTGTGTAGTGTATATAATTACGTATCTGTTGGATTTTTAACAGTTGAGTTGGGTCTAGACCTCAGAATTGGACCTGAAAATGCGCGTTGTACACCGCATCGTTACACACCTCGCACTGTGCGCATGGTGCAGACTTTAACATATAAACATGAGGCATATGTCGATCAGACATAACATGATGACCACCTCCTTGTTTCTACGCTCATTGTCCATTTCATCAGCTCCACTTATGATTTTTTGGATCATTCTCAGAGCTGCAGTAACACTGATGTGGTGGTGGTGTGTCAGTGTGTTGTGCTGGTCTGAGTGGATCAGACGCAGCAGTACTGCTGGAGTTTTAAACACCTCAGTGTCGCTGCTGGACTGAGAATAGTCCACCAACCAAAAATATCCAGCCAACAGCGTCCTGTGGGCGGCGTCCTGTCACCACTGATGAAGGACTAGAGGATGACCAACACAAACTGTGCAGCAGCAGATGAGCTGTCGTCTCTGACTTTACATCTACAAGGTGGACTAACAAGGTAGGAGTGTCTAATAGAGTGGACAGTGAGTGGACACAGTGTTTAAAAACTCCAGCAGCACTGCTGAGTCTGATCCACTCAGACCAGCGCAACACACACCAACACACCACCACCACGTCAGTGTTACTGCAGTGCTGAGAATGACCCACCACCCAAACAGTACCTGCTCTGTGAGGGTCCAGGGGGGGCCTGACCACTGAAGAACAGGGTAACAGAGTATCAGAGAAACAGATGGACTACAGTCTGTAACTGTAGAACTACAGAGACCAGCTATACAGTAAGTGGAGCTGATAAAGTGGACAGTGAGCGTAGAAACAAGGAGGTGGTCAGAATGTTATGTCTAATCAGTGTGTATTCAGGTGAATATCGTATCGAAACACCCCTGCTACCCAATCACACTACTTACTCTTTTCACTCCCTGTTCAATGATTTTGCGTTTTATTTAATTCATTGAACAGGATTCTGATGAACGTTTATTAAAAATAATGTGTAATTGACCAGGCTAGACTTTCAGTTATTACATAATCGCCGCATCTGAGATAATCGCAGTTCTTTAAGGCGATTGCAGTTATTTAAACTGATGGCAAGCGTTTTTCACAGCCTGCAGATTTCAGTCGTATTAGGCTCCAATCAAGCAAACTGCGGATTGTGTATGTTGGTTTGAGGTAAATAAATGTAAATCAAAGAATGCAGTAAAAGCAATTCCATGAGAAATCAGTTCTTTTAAAAACTTTAAAAATCTTCTAAAACCCGGTGCTCTAAAGTTTAGAGGACCATGCTGAATAATGTTTGCTTATTTGTTTAATTGTAATGTTTTTAGCCTGTATGCTAACAAAACAAGTGATTAAAAACATTTTTTTTACTCTTGTGAAAACGTAGCGTTGCTGACTCTACACAGAATTGTGTCCAACGTTGGACATTTGTGTAATTGTTTATTTGAAAGTGCAACCAGTGTTGGCTACTCAGTAAACATACTAGCAAGTAAGGTGGGTAATCAGCTTTATACGGTAATAGTTGCAAACATTGCCCTCTAAACTTTTAGGTTAGAAGTTAGAATTTTGTTTTTGTTTTTTCAATTTTCATAAGACCCATGATGTGTCTCAGTGAATAGATTTAAATAGTTAAATTGAACAGACAAATCATTAATTTCAGTTATTTATATGACAGTCAATCGCCAGCTGACCTTTCATGACTGTGACCGCTAGGGCTGAACGATTTAGGGAAAATATCTAATTGCGAATTTTGCACCTGCAATTTTTGATAAATTGAGATTCTGTCCTGATTTATTTTGGCCAAGAGCTCCGGAATATCCATCTTACTCCTAGTAAGTTGTGGTTGTGATCTCACAACACATGGAGGTGTGGTTGCTTCTGATTGGCCTCGTCTACAGGCTTTTCAATTTCCCCTCTTAAAACAACTCTTAAAACAACTTTTGCTAATCTACACACCATAAAAAAAGTTGTTCAAGCGTTCTACAGTGAAGAAAATGGCTCCATATAGAACCACAGACACTCAATGACTCACTTTGGGGGCAGTCGTTGGCTGGAGGTTAGGGAACCAGGCCTGTGACCGGAAGGTTGCTGGTTCAATCCCCTTCACTGACAGTCCATGACTGAAGTGCCCTTGAGCAAGACACCTAACCCCCAATTGCTCACCGGGCGCTGTGGATAGGGCTGCCCACCGCTCCGGGCAAGTGTGCTCACTGCCCCCTAGTGTGTGTGTTCACTAGTGTGCATGTGTGTGGGTGTTTCACTGCACGGATGGGTTAAATGCAGAGGTCTAATTCCACAGTGTGCACACGCAGTGACCGATGGTTGTATATTCTATTCTACTTGCATGCTTAATTTCTTTGTGTGGTGAAATGGTTCTTTCGATTTATGGAGACTGTGTTGTAAATGGTTCTGTATAGCATCAAAATATTCTTTCGCTGTTAAAAGCTTGATATCATAACAACAGCAGAACCCTTGTTGGTGCTATTTAGAACCACATGCAACACAATTCTCCATCAAACTATTTAACCATGCAGAGAACCATTGAAGCATGCAAATGGGTCGTTGGGTGTCTTTTTTTTTTTTTTTTTAACTGTCTTTTTTAACCATGTAGGCTATTTAAAAAAAAAAAAACAATTGCAGCTCTTGTGATTTAAATTGCAATTTCAATATAAAAATGATTAATCGTTCAGCCCTATCGACTGCTGTCAACTAGGCAACTGATTAAGCTTAAAGTCAATGAAGTCTTCTGCATTGTGGCATTTCCAAGAGAAACACTGTATCAGGGAGTATGTATCAGTATGTATCACACTGTATCAGATCTCTGAGCTGGACGTTTGGCTCTGTGGCAGCTGTAGGGTAACAGGAAAGGCAGGATAAAGAGGAATTCCACCGATTTTTGAATTTTTTTTTTCCTTCTTCTCAAAATTTCTGCACAGTTTAATGGTTGAGATACAAAGTCGTTCAGAGTAGTTTGAGAAACTTGCTAACTCTGATCTCTTTGCAGTGGTAGGAACCAGGGGGTCACACTGTCTTCAGTGTGAGTACAGCCAGTATATGTGCTGTCCCAAATGACCAGTGAACCTACTCTTGTCTTCTTTGGGGACTGCTTTACCTCCCAGCGCCTGCACGTGTCTGTCCGACATCTCAAAACTACTGTAAAACAAGGCCTTGGACATCAGGCAATGTGCAGTATTTGTATCCATGGTATATTATAACTTTCTGTGAGGGAGCTGGCATAAGCATTAAACCCTTCAGGAAGAATCTGTAAAATAGAGCATTTCACATTAAACCACGCCCAGTGACTTTGTTTACGCCTTAAATGTAGACATTTTGAAAAGAACAGAGGAATTCCCCATTAAGCAAGATACTATTTGGGCAGTATTACTTTTCCCACCCACTGGCACATGGTGGCCTAATCATAACTCGGAAGATGTGTTTGAGGCAGGCAAAAGTCATGAATGAAAGCATGAACTTTGTCTTTCAAATCATATGATGAATTGTGCTTTACATGAACAGGAAATGTCCTTGGTCATATGAAGTACATTATTACTGTCTCCTGCATGTGTAGCATATGGGCCGTCATTCCCCTGCAGTTACTAAAGAAAATGGTTCCGTATAGAACCACAGACACTCAGTGACTCAGTCGTGGGCTGGAGGTTAGGGAACCGGCCCTGCGACCCGAAGGTTGCCGGTTCGAACCCCTTGTCTGACAGTCCATGACTGAAGTGCCCTTGAGCAAGACACCTAACCCCCAATTGCTCCCTGGGTGCCATGGATAGGGCTGCCTAATCAAAACTCGGGAAATGTGTTTGAGGCAGGCAAAAGTCATGAATGAAAGCATGAACTTTGTCTTTCAAATCATTGGGCCGTCATTGGGCCGTCATTCCCCTGCAGTTACTAAAACAGGAGATGCAAAACAGCTACTGGCTTCTATTGTAAGTGTGTTTCATGTAAGTGGGATCCTGTCTTGCCATTAGCTTCTATTAAGTATGTTTGGAGTAATCAGGCTTTCTGATTACTTCCCCCCCCCCCCACAGTTATTTTACTTCAGACAAAAGTGTCGTCCATAGAGATGGAGCACACACTGCAGCTGTCAGATGAAAAACACCGGAATTCCCTTTGGGACTTTGTCTATGTAAATCACCAGTAACCCATATCACTGCGTATGGTATTGAAAAACAACGAATTGTTATTTAAAGCAATATAATTCTGCTTGCAGAGGACTTCTCTCCCAAAGTTCGTGATCAGAGGCCACCTGGACGCCACTAACTGTGTGATTACACAGCCTCTCACGGGGGAGCTGGTGGTGGAGAGTTCAGAGGTCGCCATCAAGAGCATCGAGTTGCAGCTAGTTCGCGTGGAAACCTGCGGTGAGGGGAAAAGACACATGGAAGCACTCCTGTTCCACACCAAACTGCCAATTAACCGGAAGTTGATTTGTTTCTGATTAGAAAAAGGGATATTTTTATACCAATGATCTGCTGAGTTTGCAAGGAAGTAGCTTCAAATACAGCAGACAGTGGATAGTAGCAGAACCAAGTTGGGTGGTAATGCAGGGTTCTGGCATTACAATGACATTTTATAAGCTTGTTTACGCCTTATGTGAACACGGGTTTCGTGCTGGGTTGTATCTGGATATACTTTGACCACACTTCATTTACACTTTACACTTAAATGCATCCCAAGCGGGACGAAATTCCATTTTACTTCCAGGAACTGGAAACAGTTTTCTCACTTGTTAATGCGAGTGTATTTTATGATGAGTAACGAAAGACAAGCAAAGGGTCGAAGACGTTTGGCCCAGTCCCGTTTCAGCCCAGTCCCTGACTGTTTAGCCTTTAGCACTCACTTTGCACGTCCAGGCCTAGGAGTAAGGTGTCCTGATTTTTCTTGAGGTAGAGGGGTAGGGTGACGTGTTGGGGCTACAGGTTTATCAGAGACTCACTCCAAACAGATTATGAGATTTTGATTTGGATTCTGGTTCTGATAAAAGAAAAAACAGCAAGTTTGTTGCACGAGCAACCAAAGAAACACATGTGAGTATTTTCTCTGTTACAAATTCTGATAGCCATTGTATTATCTTAGTTTAATGTTGCTTCAGTGTATTATGGTCCTTTTCTTCATAAAAAGCATAGAAATCATTAGTAGTGTGCTGATGTCTCGATAGCTAGCTGCATTTCCCGTTCTGCCTTAAATGGTGCAGGAGTTACAGTCTGGGACCTCAGGAGTCAATTGCTGCTCCATTTAAGGTGGAATGGGAATTCTGCCCATCAGGAGTGCTATAAACTTGTAATTAAATAGTTTAAGTATGCTTCGAATCTAAACATCTGTCCAGTGCCAGTAGTTAAATTTGAGCAATTATCTGCCGACTGAGTGTGATCCGTTCATAATCCAGTCACAATGTGTCCTGTTCACGCTTGGCTTTTCATGCAGGCAAAATCTAAAGGTGATCCGATCGCTTAAAGCTGAACACTTAATAACAGAGCTGCAATTTTAAAGAGTGCAGCTTTCAAAGCGCAGGAATGTCCCATGTTATTAAATAAACAAGTTTTAGTTGTGGAAACCAGACACTGCTTTCAGCATTCGTGCCTCAAGTCTCAAGAATAAGAGATGTGCTGGTCTTCTTGGTGCCAAAAGGCACGGAACTAAATTTTATAGAAATAAAATGCGTTTTAGTCATAATTGCAATTAGATATTTTCATGAATCGTTTAGCCCCATCATTATCCTGCCTTCCGCCCGATGACCACTGGGATAGGCTCCAGCACCCCCCCCTGCGACCCAGAAGGAGAAGCAGCTTAGGTGTGTGTCTGTGTGTTTAGCCCGATCATTGCCAAAAGCACATGTTGATGTGAGGTGCAAATACTCTCTACATGTACAAATTAATAAAAAAAAAAATATTCTCCTGTTACAGGCTGCGCTGAGGGGTACGCCAGGGATGCAACAGAGATCCAGAATATTCAGATTGCAGAGGGAGACGTGTGTCATGGCCTGCCTATCCCTATATACATGGTCTTTCCCAGACTCTTCACTTGCCCTACACTTGAAACCACAAACTTTAAAGTTGGTGAGTGTCTGTTTTTCGTTGTTTAGTTCAGAAAGATATAATGACTCTTATTCATCATAGTTGCGTAAGAAGGAGCGCAGATTTGACCAGCTTTAACGATGTTCGAATTACTCTGCATCTGATTCCTGAATCGGCATCAGTGCGCGAAATCAAGCTCCGGTCTACCAACACCTCATTTGCATATCATTTACATAAAGCAAACCCTTATTCATGCAGATGTTTCAATAAGAAGCCAATAAAAACGGCAGCATTCAGAGGCTCATGAGCCAGTGGTTGTGTTCTGGAGTTTGAGGTTGAGCCGTGAGTGCACTGCACCCCCTACTGACCAAAGTTTGTAATGTTAAATGCACTAGGAAAAAACATAAAATGTGAAAAATTGTGATATAAGCAAAAGATCTATATTTTAAGGCAATAGAACGATGTGATAGAGCAGTGTATTTATTTTCCTAAAAGAACAGATTTAAATGCTGTATTATTCCAGTGTATTTGAGGCTTCTGCACCAGCTGTGTTGTGTTTTTTAAACATTTGAACAGTGCATCAGTTTCATATAATAATTTTGGCATTTGTTTATGCCAATGTACATGTACAATAAGCAGATCTATTTTAGTACTGAATTATGTAAACAAAAGAAGTTAGTATTACTGTTATTTTCTATTTTAATTCTAATTATTGGTATTGTAGGTGACAATTTTGATAATTTTGGTGTGTTAACTGCAAATAAAGCATTCCATTAAGGTTTTAAACTGTAACATGATGATTAATGTGAATGTGGATGAATTTGACCATTCGCAGCTTAGATATACACTATATTGCCAAAAGTATTCACTCACACATGCAGATCGTTGAATTCAGGTGTTCCAATCACTTCCATGACCACAGGTGTATAAAAGAATGGGTCGCTCTCAGGAGCTCAGTGAATTCCAGCATGGTGCCATGATCGGACGCCAGTCGTGAAATGTCCTCACTATTAAATATTCCACAGTCAACTGTCAGTGGGATTATAACAAAGTGGAAGTGATTGGGAACGACAGCAATTCAGCCACGACGTGGTCGGCCATGTAAATGACAGAGCGGGGTCAGCGGATGCTGAGGGTCATAGAGCACAGAGGTCACCAACTTTCTGCAGAGTTAATCACTACAGACCTCCGAACTTCATGTGGCCTTCAGATCAGCTCAAGAACAGCGTAGAGAGCTTCATGGAATGGGTTTCCATGGCTGAGCAGCTGCATCACCAAGCGCAATGCAAAGCGTGGAATGCAGTGGTGTAAAGCGCCGCCACTGGACTCTAGAGCAGTGGAGACGTGTTCTCTGGAGTGACCAATCACGCTTCTCCATCTGGCAATCCGATGGACGAAACTGGGTTTCATGGTTGCCAGGAGACGGTACTTGTGTGACTGCATTGTGCCGAGTGTAAAGTTTGGTGGAGGGGCACAAATGCGCTTCTGGAAGAACGGTCAAACATTCCCATAAACACACACCTAACCCTTGTAGAAAGCCTTCCCAGAAGAGTTGAAGCTGTTATAGCTGCAAAGGGTGGGCCGACATCATATTAAACCCTAGGGATTAAGAATGAGATCTCACCCAAGTTCATCTGCGAGTGAAGGCAGACGACCGAATACTTTTGTCAATATAGTGTAGACAATAAGGGCCAGTGTCATCATTTCTGCCTGTCCTGTCTTCTCTTGTTTGACTGATTGTCTGTCACTGCCTCATTTTCAGAGTTTGAGGTCAACGTGGTGATCGTTCTTCACGATGATCATTTAATAACGGAGAACTTCCCATTGAAGCTGTGCAGAGTGTGACAGCAGAAGCTGCAGATTCACTGATGTCTTCTGGAAGATTTTTGGGAAAAGGCCTTACAAGCGTTTCAGGCCCCAGACGTGAATTGCTGCGATTAAATGGGCAGTTTTTGGTGCCTCGGGAACTGCAGAAACTGTAATACAGAGTGCTTACATTCACAGTGCTTTATTGTCCAACTGAGCAAGGCTAAGAGCAACAACCAGATGTTATTAACAATTTCCAATAAGTGACGACACTTATCTCTGTACCGTCTTCTGCCCTTGGATGCTTGATTTCTCTCATTCAAAGACACCCAGTGCCAAATCATGACAGAGAACAGAGCAAACCGTGGAACTTGGCAGCTTTTAGTCAATTACTGCCTCATTATGAATGTGTTACTACGCGCTTTCTTTAATCTGTTCTCAGATTCCTTGCAGCATCCATCTAGATTCATTCACACCATGAAGTTCAACCGTAAGCGAGGTCTTTGAGTGTGAGAGATATGGTCCTTATATCTCCGTCATGTGTTTTGGAATATTAATGAGGCATGTTTCAGTTGATTTACACTTGATTCCTTACTGAGTAATCCGAGTCTGTATCAGTCTCATGGTAATTACTTGTTAACAAAGCTCAGCTGAAAGTAACATTTTATGTGCTGGTTTTTTCCTGTTGTAAAGGAGCTTTTCATCTGTGACGCTTGTCACCAATCACTGGGCTCCGGTGAACGATGGCGGTGCTGTAACAAACCGTGCTTAACATGTCGTTTACTCACATACGTGGAGCACGAGCAGAATCTGCACCCGTCGGTGCGACTCAAACGCATGCTGTCTTCTTTGCTTTATAATATTAATTTTAAACGTACTCAGACAGGCACTGAAGGTGGCCAGTCTAAAATTGGAAACGTCGCTGGAGAATTCCGGTCCGCTGTCTGAAGATGTAGCCGCACACTAATAATAGTAACACCAGTCAGGAATAAAGGACCGATTCCCCCTTCATGGCTATATTTAGACAGTGAAATCTGATCATCTGCAACTTGAAAACATTTCCTTCCAAAGGCCCATATCATGGAAAACGTTCTGAAAGAAAACTGCAGAAACTTTTGATTTCACTGTTTTTGTGATGTCACAAAAAACCAATACATTTATGTACACCTGCCCATTCAGCCTACAGCAGTTTAGGTTCACCCATTTACAATGAAGTGTTTCAGCCCAGACTGCTTTTCAAAGAGGTGCGAATGCTTGGCAGCCAAGCGGGAGAGGTCATCATCTACATGCGTCTGTCTGAACGTCAGGCACAGAAACAAAAACTCTGTTTAACTAGAAGTTGGAAAACAGTGTCGCAAAAAGGAGAAAGTGGAGCTCATG
Organism: Pygocentrus nattereri; assembly: GCF_015220715.1. Taxonomy (NCBI): domain Eukaryota; kingdom Metazoa; phylum Chordata; class Actinopteri; order Characiformes; family Serrasalmidae; genus Pygocentrus; species Pygocentrus nattereri. Next base: position 35,138,169 of record NC_051228.1, on the reverse strand, counting down.
GCCACCAAAAATAAAAATACAAGCACACAGTGAATCATTTCACATGTCTGAGTTACGTTCATTCCCGATGACGCTGCCGTCACTGAGTGCGTTTACATGCGCATAATAATCCAATAACTGCAGAAAATCGGATGTTTTTTCAGTAATCCGATCAACACGTTTACATGCGCTTAAAGCAAGATGATGGGGAGACTCCAGGTCGACATGAACCAGGCAATAATTGGATCTCTGCTTTGCAACCAGCCAATAAACTCGCAGAAAAAGGCGTGGCGTAAAGCTCGAACTTCATGACGTGGCTTCGTTTTAAAATCCCTGCACCGCTTTACCTGAAAATATGAACATGCATCACCTAGTAGATGAACATGTAAATCCTTTGGTCCGTGTTTGGTTCCAGCATCGCTCCAGAACGGTTCTGCTGCAGCGCCACTGCTCATTTATTTCTGATATTGGTGTCTTTTATGGAGATGAAATTGAAACTGCTGACTGAAACCATGAAAAATATCTCCTTCCACGGTGTACACGGTCTCCGAGCCCGCTCCCAAAATCGACCCAGACCAATAATCGCTAAATTCCAACACTAAACAGAAAGAGCTTGTAAAAAGCAAAGGAAGAGAAGTAAGAGGAACAACTTTTGGTATCGATGACCAATTTCCTCGGGAGATAAACGAGTGACGCAAGGTGTTCTATCCTCTTATGAAGGAACACCGACTCTCTGGAAGACACGTCTCACTAGTTGTGGACAAATTATACATCAGTGACCAGCTTTTCAGAGACTCACAGGTCACACCGTGGCTCCTCTGAAAGAAGAAGGATCGTGGAAAAGGAGGAGGGTAGACCGATTCGATCCAGTAACCAGCATTTATGAAGTGCACCTCTATGCGTTTGTTCCGTCCCCCCGTCCCCCACATTTTTTTTTCTCTTTCCCGTCAGTACATCACGTTAACCCAAACCTCCAGGCCATTTAAACCCACATACTCACCCACACGCACCATCCATGCCCAGCATACTCTGTTTTTTTATGTCTGTTTCTGAATGTAGTCTCTGTCGCTTGTTGTAAATATAACCTCCCCGTTTATATGTGTTGTTATAACATGCCAGTTCAACGTTATATGGCTACTCTACAATCAAATGAATCTCATGGAATATAATCAGCGCCCCGGCTAAAAGAACAGAAGTGTTAAACCATCTCAATAGTTTAAAATCTGACAAATGTTTTATTCAAGAAACCACCTCACAGAGGCAGAGTCTCGGAAATGAACGGCTAAATGGATTGGCCAGGCTTATCACTTTGTATATAATTTCCCTTCTTAATCAGGAAGAACATACCATTCATATGTAACTCTATACTGACCGACCCAGAGGGCCGTTACATTATTATTAATGGCACTGTCGGAAAAGATACCTTAACTTTAGTAAATATATATGGACCAAACACAGATCCTGCTTTCTTTCATTCGCTCTTCTCAGGAACTTCTCAGATCTAATTTCTCGGACTCATTTTTATAATGGGTGGTGACTTCAATACAGTTCTGAACTCACACATAGATCATTCCTCTTCAGCACAATGGAACATATAATCACTCAACAACTTCACTTAAACAAGTACGTCAGATCATGGACTGGTGGATATCTGGAGATCGCAGAACCCCAGTAGTAAAGAATATTCATATTACTCTCCTTACCACAAGTCATACTCCCGCATAGACGACTTACTGTCTAACAATTCCATCACACATAGAATAATTCATTCAGATATTTATAGTATTATTATATCTGACCAGGCCCCGATTAGTATCACCTTTCTAGCAGACTATCAATCCCTCCCTCCATCCAGATGGTGCTTTGACAATACTTTACTCAATGATAAAGAATTTCTAGATCATTTTAACTGGAATGGGCAGCCTATACTGAAACTAACGAACATCCTGACATTACAGCTTGCACACTTCGGGAAACGGCAAAAGTTGCGATGAGAGCAAAAATCATTTCATGCTTTTCTAAAAAGAAGAAGAAGAACAAAAGCTGCAGGATGAGGTGAAGAGATAGGACCTTCTGGCCTCTCAGACACCTACTGATCAAATCGTTTAAGAACTAACGAAAACTAAAAATGAACTCCGTAGTATACGGCAAAAGAAGACCGAACAGGCTATGGTCAAACTTGGACAACAGCAGTTTGAATTTGGGAATAAAACTTGAAAACTTCCAGAATCAGAGTACTTTATTGATCGCAGAGGGAAATTGCAGTCGTTACAGTTGCAACCATTTATTTAAAAGAATAAAGACTAATAATTTAAGACAAAAAAAAAGAAATTTGCAATATGTGCAAGTTTAAATTATTAAAAATACAGTAAGTGGCAGTGGCTGTGACAAGACAGTAGTGCGTCCTGCTATGATTACAAGACAGTAGTGGTCCTGCTATGATGTTTGGTTTGGAGACTGTGGCTCTGTCTAAAAGACAGGAGGCTGAGCTGGAAGTGGTGGAGATGAAGATGCTGAGATTTTCGTTGGGAGTGACAAGGATGGACAAGATTAGAAATGAGCAGATCAGAGGGACAGTGAAGGTGGAGCAGTTTGGAGATAAAGCCAGAGAGGCCAGGTTGAGATGGTTTGGACATGTGTTGAGGAGGAATAGTAGATATATTGGGCAAAGAATGTTGGAGATGGAGCTGCCGGGTAGAAGGAGAAGAGGTAGACCTCAGAGAAGGTTTATGGATGTAGTGAAGGTGGACATGGAGATGGTTGGTGTGAAAGTAGAGGAGGCAGTGGTTAGGGCAAGATGGAGGCAGATGATCCGCTGTGGCGACCTCTAAAGGGAGCAGCCGAAAGAAGAAGGCGGCGGCAGTGGCTGTGATAATAAATATGAGACATACTGTATAAAACCTCTGAGTTATTGTGCACTGAGGGAGGAGTTAGAGAGCTTGATGGCCATGGCTAAGAGTGACTGTGGTCATTTTGGTAGAATGAGCTCCTGTGTCTCATCACTGTGTCGTAGAGTGGGTGGGAGCCCTTGTCCATAACGGCCTACAGCTTAGACAGTGTCCTCCTCTCCGACTCTGCCGTCAGTGTGTCCAGCTCCACACCAACATCACCAGCCTTGCGGATCAGTTTGTTGAGTCTGTTGGCATCTGCCACCCTCAGCCTGCTCCCCCAACAACAGCATAGAGGACGGCACTCACCAACACAGACTCAAAGAAGATCCTCAGGAGCCTCAGAAAATAGAGGCAACTTTGGCCCTTTCTGTAGAGGTCATCAGTGTTCGTAGCCCAGTCCGGTTTATTGTCAGTCAACATGATTTTAGCAAATCAATTAAAACAGGAAACCGAGAAATCAATAATAACAGCAATATCAGATCCCTCTGGTAGGATCATCCAGGACCCCCTAGCGATCAATGAAGTATTTAGGTCTTTTTACTCTAATCTCTATTCTTCTGATGAGAAGGCCTCAACGTAAGAAACTGAAGCATTCCTGAGCAGCGTCTCCCGACCTACATCACCTACATCTGTATCAGAATCAACAGACAGACCTCTTTCCTCTGAAGAAATCACCAAAGCCCTCTTTCTAATGCCTAATCATAAATCTCCAGGGCCTGATGTCTACCCGGCAGAATTTTACAAACAATTCTGGCCTCTTATTTCACTGCTCTTTTTAAAAGTAATCTCAGAAATGTTTGAAAATAAATCCATACCCTATCCTATGAATACTGCTCTTATCACACATCTTAAAACCAAATACAATGCTCAGTTGGTACTAAGGGGCCCAAAGTGTGCCAAGAAAATATCCCCCAAACCATCACACCACCACCACCAGCCTGACCCGCAGGATGGATCCATGGTTTCATGTTGTTTACGCCAAATTCTGACCCTGCCATCTGAATGTCGCAGCTGAAATCAAGACTCGTCAGACCAGGCAACATTTTTCCAATCTTCTATTGTCCAATTTCGATGAGCCTGTGCAAATTGCAGTCTCAGTTTCCTGTTCCTAGCTGACAGGAGTGGCACCCGGTGTGGTCTTCTGCTGCTGTAGCCCATCTTCTTCAAGGTTCGACATGTTGTGCGTTCAGAGATGGTGTTCTGCATTCCTTGTTTGTAACAAGTGGTTATTTGAGTTCCTGTTGCCTTTCTATCATTTAAAACCAGTCTGCCCATTCTCCTCTGACCTCTCACATCAACAAGGCATTTTCGTCCACACAACTGTCCGCTCACTGGATATTTCTTCTTTGTCGGACCGTTCTCTGTAAACCCTAGAGATGGTTGTGTGTGAAAATCCCAGTAGATCAGCAGTTTCTGAAATACTCAGACCAGCCCGTCTGGCACCAACAACCACGCCACGTTCAGAGTCTCTTAAATCCCCTTTCTTCCCCGTTCTGATGCTCGGTCTGCACTTCAGCAAGTTGTCTTGACCACCTCTACATGCCTAAATGCATTGAGTTGCAGCCATGTGATTGGCCGATTCGCTATTTGTGTTAACAAGCAATTGAACAACTCACCTTCTGGCTCAGTCTCAACAAATGGACATACACTGCTCACAAAAAGTTGGGGATATTTGGCTTTCGGGTGAAATTTATGGAAAACAGAGTTCATGCTACAGTGATATTATATCATGAAAGTCAGGCATTTAAGTAGAAGCATGCGATGGTGATCTCCTCATCTCAGTTCATTGAAACCAAAGCCAACAGCAGTGGTGGGTACACCCCAACAAAACATCTCAATGTCTCAATAACTCGTCATTTGCCCTTGAGCATCAATTACAGCTTGACAACAACGTCTCATCTGTTCACCAGTCGACTCGTTGCTGCTGAGGCACGGCATCCCACTCTTCTTGAAGGGAGACCCTCAGGTCATTGAGGTTCTGGGGTACAGAGTTACGAGCCTCTACACGGCGACTCAGCCGATCCCATAGGTTTTCTATGGGATTCAGGTCTGGAGAAAGAACAGGCCGCTCCATTTGAGGTACCCCAGTCTCCAGCAGCCGTTCCCTAATGATGCGACCTCGATGAGCTGGAGCATCGTCGTCCATGAAGATGAAATTAGGCCTGTGTTGTTCATGCAGAGGCACAAAGACTGGATTAATGATGTTATTCAGTAGTTTGGGCCACTGTACCACTCACAAAGTGTAGGGCAGTTCTGTACTGACTGGACACACCTGCCCACACTGTAACACCACCACCACCACCACCTTGCTGTTAAGCTCCTTGTTAGAGAACAGCAAGTTGTGCAAAAAGTACTGAAACACTGAACAGCTGGACATGTGCGTGCAAAAGTTTAGAGGAGGTCACATTAAGTTCACCTGTAAAGGTTAGAGTGCGTTTTAGGTTCATCCGGAAATTTCACCCGAAAGCCAAATATCCCAAACTTTCTGGGAGTAGTGTATAATCCAGACCCTTTCAGCTACAAAGAGGATGTTGACAAAGATGCGCTTTATCACCTTTACTGTTTTGTCTTTTTATTGAACCCTTGGCTGCTTCTATCAGACAGTGCAGTGCGATAAAATCTCAGGTATACAGTCAAACCCTTCACTGTCCCTTCAGTCAGTTCATGATCTGATAAGTATAGCCAGGTGTCTGGCTATTCCATTAATTGCTCCTGCCTCCAAGTAAATTCATTTGTATAAACATTACATCTCTTTAATGCAAGAAAATCTAGAAAGGTGGAATAAACTACCATCAACTTTAACAGGCCAAAAATCAGCAGTTAAAACGAATATCCTCCCTGTTTTCTACCCCACCATCAGGCTGGTTCTCCTCTCTTCACAGTACAGTTACTAAGTTCTATTGGAAACGCCAAAAGCCTCGAATTAAGTTAGCTAACCTGCAGAAACCTAAACATCTTGGAGGACTTGGAGCCTCAAATTTCTACTACTACTTTCTATCACACCAATTGCTTTACACTGACACTGGACAAGCAGCTCAAACCAACCCTGGCAAGACATTGAGGAAGGTTTAATTCAAGAACTGGACATTAACAGTATTCCATTCATAGACAAAGCAATAAAAAAACAAAATTTTATAAATACAGTACAATAAGCACCACCCTGAATGCGTAGTGGAATTCAAACAGAATTCCTAACTACAGCCACTCTTCTGCCGGTCGGACTCCTCTGTGGAATAATCCCACGTTTTTAATAAATAACAAACCTTTTATATTCTCATCCTGGGAACTCTGATGGCTTGCTCATGACCTTTGACGACATCAAAGAAAAATACAATATACTAGATAATTGTCACTTTCAGTATATACAACTCAAAGATATTACAGAAAACAGTTAATAGTGGAATCACACCCCCCACTTCAAACTACACTCCCTTAAACCTCAGAAAATGTTATCACAAATAAACTTACAGTCTCAAAGGACATCACTATCTCACTCCCACCTGAAAAATGGACCTCAGATATAAAGGAAACATGCAATGTCAACTGGCAAAATATATGCTGTGACTTCTTCTCTATGTCCAGCAATTCAAAACTCCAATTAATTCAATATAAAAGCCTTCACAGAACATATATTACAGCCTCTGAACTGCACCGTATGGGATTCAGTCCCAGTGATAAATGGCAGCATCGTCCTGCTTTAACAGACAACTACCATCATGCTTTCTGGAACTGTCCCCCGATCCAGCAGTTTTGGTCAGAGGTCATGGACAGGCTATCAGAGATTACGGACCTCATCATCCCTTTATGTCCCATCTTAGCGCTACTTAATGACCTTTCTTCACTTTCAGCACCCAATCACCTCAAATCCTTTATATTCATATCACTTACCGTTGCTAAAAAAGCTCTACTGCTGAACTGGAAGGACAGAACCAAAATTTCAGTAAAGCTTTGGCTTGACCTCCTCACAGACCACTGTAACCTGGAGAGACTTACAGCAAATTTAAAAAATAACAATCATTCGAGGAAACTGGTCACGATTTTACATTATAGTGAGAGTTGACTCCTCTCTCCAAACCCCTACATGGGATTTGATCATTACCCATGTTAGGATTACATATTTAAAAAAAAAAAAAAAAAAAGGGGAAAGGGGCATCACTGCTTGTCCTGTGTGTCCAATTTGTCCATTGTTGTGTTATTATCACTACTATCATTATTTCTTCCTTTCTCTTTACAGCTTCTGTTTTTTTATATTACTCAAAGCAGGAGGTGGGTGAGGGGGTGGGGGTTAGTGTTTGGAGGGGTGCGGGGTGGTTGTGGTGCCGCATCACCTTATATCTATATGATCATTAATAAACGAGTTGTGACATTAATAGTGTAGTGAAAAAAAAAAATTGTCCCCTGGAAATGTGAGGGGAGGGGATGTTGTGGCCAAGGAACGTTGGCCCGGGAATATTTATATATATATATATACACACATATATATACACATATACACACACACACACACACACACACACACACACACACACACACATATATAAATTGGTACCGCCGTTTGTTCTCATGCATGTGCAGAAAGAAATCAGAGTAAGAGTTTGCATGCAGTGAGAAATCTGACCAACAGCTACAATCCAGCCTCTGTAATGGATATCTTAATCGGATTCCTAGATTGGAGTTTAAATGAACATTTGAGAATAATCAGATAACTGCAGAAATGATCAGATTATTGAGTGCATGCAGAATCATTCACTGTTCAGAACAGGGTTAACAGCCCACACAACAATTTGAATTAAAAGGAAAAAAAAAGAAAGGCAATTTTCCCTCGGATTTTTAATGGAAAACTATTTAAAATATTTAAAATATATAGACATATGACAACAGCATAATGCAACTTCAACTGAGGGGGAAAAAGGTAACCATTAAAACATTTTAATGAACAACTGATCGTTCCTTAATGAGTACAGTGATGAAAAATTAAGAATGTGCAGCCCTGGAAAATCGTACTATTTTGACTGGAAATATGTAATTATGAGGACAATCCTCACTGCATGATCAACAGAAAAGGCACATAAAACAAGTAAATGGTTATAGTTTTGGTCCAAATGCACACAATGCAGTACTGTATTATAAGCACAGATTTTAAGAGAAGGATGTTGCAGGAGCATGTCCTCGGCGGTGTCGCCCAGGCAGCATGGGGAAGTCCTCAGGTAGGAGCGCATGCTCTCTGCAGGTGGGACAGGTGCTCTGCTCCTTCAGCCATGACTTTATACACTGAACAGAAAAGAAAAGAAAAAAAAAAGCTGATAAGGATTTTGGTAAGCCATAACCCCATTACAGTAGTGGCAGCATTTACAAAGGACACTGTAGAGCAGCGGTCACTAATAGGCAGACCTCGGTCTGAGTCCGGACCCAGATGCTGTTCTATGCGGACCTGGACCTATAACCGATAAACGGAGAATTATTTAATTACTTAATTATATAATACTACTACTACTACTACTACTAATAATAATAATAAGGCTCCAAACGAATGTCATCTTTCATGGAAAAATAAATACCTTAATGAGGATGAGTGATGTTTAAAAATCTGAGTCTTTTGTAAACGCCACAGCTGCTATATGACAACCTTGACTACTTCCACTGAATATAATCCACAAGTGCGAAATGTAGAAGTGTAGCAGTAAGCAAATTTCAAGATATAACTCTAACCGTATTAACATTGCGAGACAAAACATTTTTAATATATAACATTTAAAAGAGGCTGGTGAATAAGAAACAACTTTAGCTTCATTTAAGTTTAGGCTAACCAAACCAGTTTTTCTTTAATGATTACTGAACTTAAATCTTGTGTAAATATTGAAAATTACTGTTTATCTTTGTTTTAAATTATTGAAGTGTTTACTCTTTTACATAAATGGTTGCAACTGTAACAACTGCAATTTCCCTCTGGGATCAATAAAGGATTCGGATACTGATTCAACATAGCATGAAACCTAACCAGCGCAGATCATGGAGAGATTTCATCCTGAGTAGAATGAAATGACCCTTGGTCTGTTTTTACCTGCTGAAGTGCTGAAGACTGTGGCTGTGTATACATTGAGCCTTGAGGTCTTCTTTACCATAAAGCAAAGCTAAAGCAAACTGGGGCCGTTTTCTTTTCACAAATGTACAAATCAATCGAACTATAAACAAACCAAACCGAAGTTCGGTTCATTTTTGGGGCCGTTTAGAGGGTCCGAGTTCATTTGGCGTGTTCACAAATGCAAAAGAAACCATGAGTCAGCGATCTGAGTCCACTTCAGATGCTGAAACAGCCCAAGGGTTTAAACGCCCTTACCGAAATGTCTGATTCGTACATCCATGGTTCTTACCTCTCTATGGAAGCTGTGGCGGCACTCCAGTACACAGAGGTCCTCAGGGGCCATATCCTCATGACAGATAATACAAGGGTCCTCCATGTTCAGCTGGAATTGGAGCAGGAAAGCAAAGTCAATTAGCCGTTCTTAAATGTTGTAAGCGCTGGGAAATGTGTGAGAATAACTGCGATTGGGTATATTGGGTAAGCATGGACACTGAGGGGGTTTTTGTTTCGGTGTTCTCATGGTGGGTGGGTGTATGTAAACAGATACAAAGTCTTACTGCTTTAGAGTTGTAGCGATGTTGAGAGGACACGGTCTTCCACACATGTGCAGGTGGAGGAGTTGGAGTAGCCCTGCAAGTGTCTGTAGGGGGAGTTGGACTGCGTACTGTACTCTCTCCCTCACTAACCAGATCCCCACTCACCGAACTGATCTGCTCCTACATACAGCAGACATGGTTAAACACACCGTTTCAGAACCACATTTTAACTTTTAATTTACCAAGATGCTGAGTTAGAAAGAGAAAGAGCATGAAAAGCACCATTATATAGAGTGCAGGTCTGTATGCAGAGGTATCGAGAGTAGCCCAAACTCACCCTTGTGTACAAGTAGTGCTATTTCATCGAAACAAGTGAAAGTAGCTCAGCAGGAAACAGCTTCAACTGAAGTATCAGGACATAGTATTGAGATCATACATTTTGAACTGCAGTGCAAGAACTCCATGCGCTCATCGTTCAAGCTGAGGACCGTTTCTAAACTGTGCATATGAGGGTGCAATACACAACTGGTTTCATTAGATATGTCTACTAAAACATTAAGCTGAAAATGTAGCATTTGGAACCCATTTTCATTTTGCATGTCCTTGATTTCGTGCTTGCCTGTAAATGCTTAATTACTGACTACAGACTGGCTGAAGTGGAACAAAGTATTATCCTTTGAAAACGCTAAGTCAGGCTCTCTCAACTACTTGGTCGAGGACCACAGGTGCACCACAAAGCACCCTCCGGTGGTCCTCAGGCCAGTGGCTTCTGGTGGGCCGGTGACGGTACCTTGTCATGAACGTCGGTGGTAAAAAAACTTCATTTAATAATAACAAAGAAATATAAAATGTTCCCAATAATAAAGTTCCTGCAATAACAGTAACGATGCACAAATCATCTATTTTTCCCCCTTGTCTCTAGAAACAAAATACACTGCCTTAAAGTTTCAACTGTCCACTCATGAGTGATGTACCTTAATTTACCACAGTTCCATGTGATCTCAGGTATTAAACAAGCTTATGTTTGCCTTATCCCATGAAATTTAACGTTCAGTGATGTACACGGTATGTTGTGCCATTGTGAAAAAGTTTTGAAGCACAAAAAAAAATAAAATCCTAGTGACAAATAGGTGGACCTTGAGGTGAAAAGGGTTGAGAACCCCCAATCCATGTTACTAGCTATTATACACCTCTGACTGAAAGAGGAATACATGCTTTCAAGACAGCCACAGGAATCTTGTTACTGCAGTCCTAAAGTTTCTCTTCAGCCACCCATTAAAAGAAAGAATACAGAGTATTAATTATTTGTTTGCAAAAAGATCTAAATAGTTGCTGTCTCACTCGTGAGTTCTCCTGATGGTCGAGGATGAGCTGTGCGACTCTGTTGATCACTTCTTCGTATGTCAGCATGTTCAGAGTGCCAGCATTAGCGGTGCGGACCTCCTGAATGAACTTGCTCAGAACTGGCCTGAAACAAACACAGATTAGCACACAAGTTACAAATGTAAGTGCAAGTTACCAAATTAATTCAATAATACATTAATCCACTAAATTGTTCACTTCCATTATTTAATACTAACTAGCCGAAAAGAGCAACAGGTGTTCACACAGTCGTAAAGAGTTGCGCAGCAGTCTGCCGATGTGTGTATTTGCCTCTCACCTGTTGTAGTGAGGGAACATGGAGCTGAGGCGGTCAATGATCCTATCAAACACACCATGGGGCTGCTGAACTGGGGTTGGAGCCCTAGGTGTTTGAGCTGCGGGGGCTGCAGGAGCAGCAGGTCTCTGAGGAGCCTCTGTATGAGTGGCAGGAGCACTGGGTGCTGGAGGTGTATGTGTAGCTCTCTCAGCAGGCTGGGCCAGAGGCGTGTTCACTGCTGGGTGTGTCTGGGATCTAACAGGATGCTGCTGTGCTCCATATGGTGCGTGTGGCACCACATGCCTTACAGGGAACTGCTGTGGAACGGGCTGGTGATTGGAGGGAGGAAGCAAAAAGGCCTGCAGGACAAAGCAGAATTAATGACTTTCCAATGTTGAGGCAAACTAGTCCAAACTAGGCGGCGCTAATCTTGAGTAAAGTCAATCTAAGACTCGCAACCACCAATCATAAGGCTCATGTCAGCTGTCCTTCCTATGTACACAGATTAGGTATAAACATGATGACCACCTCCTTGTTTCTACCCCCATTGTCTATTTTATCAGCTCCACTTACTGTATAGCTGCACTTTGTAGTTCTACAGTTACAGACTGTAGTCCATCTGTTCCTCTGATACTCTGTTACCCTGTTCTTCAGTGGTCAGAACCCCCATGGACCCTCACAGAGCAGGTACTATTTGGGTGCTGGATCATTCTCAGCACTGTAGTACCGCTGATGTGGTGGTGGTGCGTTAGTGTGTGTTGCGCTGGTCTGAGTGGATCAGACACAGCAGTATTGCTGGAGTTTTTAACACCTCAGTGTCCTGTGGGCAGCGTCCTGTGACCACTGATGAAGGACTAGAGGATGACCAACACAAACTGTGCAGCAGCAGATGAGCTGTCGTCTCTGACTACATCTACAAAGAGGACTAACATGGTAGGAGTGTCTAATAGAGTGGACAGTGAGTGGACACAGTGTTTAAAAACTCCAGCAGCACTGCTGTGTCTGATCCACTCAGACCAGCACAACACACACTAACACACCACCACCACATCAGTGGTACTGCAGTGCTGAGAATGATCCACCACCCAAATAGTACCTGCTCTGTGAGGGTCCATGGGGGTCCTGACCACTGAAGAACAGGGTAACAGAGTATCAGAGAAACAGATGGACTACAGTCTGTAACTGTAGAACTACAAAGTGCAGCTATACAGTAAGTGGAGCTGATAAAATGGATCATGAGCATAGAAACAAGGTGGTGGTCATAATGTTACGCCTGATCGGTGCAGGTTTCATCAAAAATATGCGTGCTGCTGAGCTATGGAGTCTAACTTAGCCATACTACGAAAACCACTCCTGTGCATGGGTTTCTGGTGGCAGAACTTCAGCATCAGATGGCTCAGAGGGTAGGGTTGAAGAATCTGCGTCACTGCACATAGATCTCCTTAAGTGGAGTTTTGGACAGAGTGATGTCAATCGAGCATGTTAATTAGAATATGAGGAGCACAATCAGACAGTTCTCGGTTAAGTCTGATTAGTTGTTACAGGAATGTTTATTCCCTGGGACTTCTAGTCAGATTTACTTCCCTGTCAAGAACTGCACATGTACATATATATGAACACAGTCACTTGCAACCAGACCACGCAGACTGCAGAGAGTCTGAGCTATTATAAAAGGTAAGATCCAGCACAATGACAGTGCACTTCATCTTGACTTTTTCCAGGCTAGTCTCTGATTACCTGCTCTTGACTCACTGTGTCTCCCTGCATCTGTGCTGCTATTGTCTGTCCCTGCACTATGCATGGCAAGGCTGGTCTTAAGACGCGGAGAGGGGGTAGAAACAAAGGGCCGAACCCTGGAGGAGGGCGGAGGATTGGTGGACGTACCCCCGGGGACAGCTCAACCCCAGGGACGGAGTAAACCACCACAGAACCCCCTTTGCCAAGACTAATCTGCAAAATCACACATTTACCCTCACAAATGCTTTGTTCAACACACATAATACAAGATAGTCACTTAAATGAACATGACCAACATGCTATTCTTTATCTAGAACACAACCAACAGCTCCTCTTGTCTACTAGAAAGGCCCACTTTCACAGGTGAGATACCTGTGACACCTTACACTTGTTCTTTTATAAAACATTTTTTCTTGTGAACATGCAGGCTGCATCAAAGTGACCGCATTAGGCTGCATATATGCGGAAACTAATTATCATCAAAATTATCATGTCTATTGGTGTTAACAGGCTGGAACAACAGAGTAAGTAAAGATTTGGTCGGCAGGTTGAGGTCTGTAGTAAACAGGTCATGTGTTATTCATTTCACCTCTTATTCTGCTTCTGCCACAGGCCATAATATTGAGCATAAACAGGTCACTGTGATCCTTCAGACATTATTAAACTGGGAGAGGCAAATGACCGATTAATAAAAAGGACTTAAGGCTTTCGGACAGGACTTTTAATTTAAATCATTCATTTTCTCTTTTAGTACAAAATATTCTTTGTGGACTAAATGCTCACACAGGGAACCTCTACAGACCTAGGTATAAATCAATATCTGTTATCTGGTATTCTTACCGGTATAGGAGGAGGAGCTGGAGCACTGGGAACCAAAAGTAGAGGAAGAACACATAGTTTGGTGCCCTTTGTGACTTGCTCAATCTGTTCTTCATATTGTGCCTACAAATACACAAACATACACACTTCATGATGTGCCCCAGATAGCTTTTTGTGGAGAGTGGCTTACCCACTTATCCACTGGAAATTGCAGATCAAAATGATACCTTTCACCACTTCATACTAGAAACCACTAAAGCTAGCTTATCAGATTTTTTAGGTCAAGCTCTTATACGAGTGAAACTACCCAAGCTCAGCTCCTATCTGCAAAAATAAAATTCACCAGGATTTGAAGGCAAAACGACTGCTAAATTCTGTCCTTAGTCACAAGTTTAACTCTGAAAGGTACTGGATTTCAATCTGACCTCTGTCCCAGCAATCTTCTGCTCAGCTTCCTGCACACACGACTTCCAGGCCTCGATTGTGGTGAGCAGGGCTCCAGACGAATACCTATTAAAAAGTGGAGAGAGCTGGTCAGAGAAGGTGAAGATACCCTAAATGAAGCAATAAGCCACAGTGTTTCCCAAAGGACTGAGACAAACCTGGAGGCAACACCATAAAGCGTAGATATATCTAAATGTATGTACATCCAAAATGAACATTTCCTTCACAATGAAATAAGATAAACAAAATCTTCTTTCAAAGGGAAGGTTTAGGTCATGGAGATGACCAGAGAATAAGAGTGATGCATTGTGTTTATGACACTGTGTGCTGTGTTTATGACAAAATGAAATATTTTCTCACTGGAATTTGTTCAAATGGAAATTAAGATACTGTTTACAGTGACAAATACTGTAAGCTGTTAAGTACAAAAAAACAGCAATAACAGGATTTATGATAGTTTTTTTTGTGAATAAATCATAAAACAAACCATTCTAAGTAATGTAATTTGTTTACAGCAGACTACGGCTGCCAAACCTTATTCCATGGACAGCACAAGGCACATTCCTTTACAACTTTACAACATGGATCACTCAATCCGATTTTAAAACCGGCACTAGAAGTTTTATAACGACACTTTTCTACTAGCACCTTGACTGTAGCTGCAATAAAGGCTCTGATTGGGTTTCGAAATTGTAGAGCAGTCTCCGTCCTCAGCAGCAGGCAGGCTCTGGGGCCAGTCATGGGCTGGAGGTTAGGGAACCAGCCTCGTGACCAGAAGGTCGCTGGCTCAATCCCGAGAGCCGACAGCACATGACTGAGGTGTCCTTGAGCAAGACACCTAACCCCCAGCTGCTCCCCGGGCGCTGGGGATTGGGCTGCCCACCGCTCCGGGCAAGTGTGCTCACTGCCCCCTAGTGTGTGTGTGCTCACTAGAGTGTATGTGGTGTTTCACTTCACGGATGGGTTAAATGCGGAGGTGAAATTTCCCACGTTGTGGGACTAATAAGGGTCTCCTAATCCTAATCTAAATCTAATCTAATAATTCCAAAAGACCAGCACAGTATAAGGGTAAAGATCCCCCAATTTTGAGTTTTTGCATTGGTGAAAACTTTGCTGCACTCACTGAAGTGATCCTTAACTTTTCAAGTACATTTTTGAGCTCCTTTATTTTTTCTCTGAATTGCATCTGTACAGCTGCCACATGTGTCTGATATATACACCATTCCTCAGTCCTTAGCTGTTCAGAATAGATTTGTTTATCCACCAGAACAGCAATAGGCATCTGCATTTCTTTATGGAGTCACAAACAACCAGCTGGTTTAGCTTGAGCACATTTGAGCAGTTTACTATCATGTTAACAGCTTTCAGATTCGCAGAGGCTTTGTTCCCTCTTCAATTACTACAAGCCCTACTGACGGAACTGAGACGTCAGTGTAATTATTTACTCACATTCACCGCTTTTAGTTCTTTTCCAAGTCTATAACAGGGGTGTTTATATAAAATTCTATAAGGTCCAGTTAAAGAAAATGTCCTCAAGCAAAGGTCCGTAACATCATGTCTAACTCGCATTATGACACAGTGCCATATACTCTGTATTGAAGTAGCCTAGCAGGAATATGAACCTCATATACAGTCAACTTCCTTCTGACTCACTTTCTACTCTGCTGTTTCTTGCCTCGTCCCTCCCCTGCGTCTGCGTCACTCATTCAAGTCTCAGTGCTCATCGTAAAGCACAGATCTGATTGGATGAATTGCATCACGTGTGATATTTATAACACGTGATTGGTCTATGGGCTTCCCGAGCCTCTAAAGCCGTACTATAAAGGCTAGAAAAGGTTATGCTGATTAAAACAGAACCACCCTTCAAAATTAAATAATTCTCCGTAGTTTATCAGCTATAGGTCCAGAATTGCATAGGACAGCATCTGGGTCCGGAGCGCGGTCCGCCTATTAGTGACCTCTGGTCTAGAAGATCCAAATCCCAAACCGACACCACAGTGTTCTACACTGTACAGAACTCCCGGCGCCAGTGTGGAAGCAGAAGGCTTAAGTTTTGCTGCTTTGTAATCAACCTTACCTGGTTGATACTTCTGTCAAGTTCTGTAAAATGGTGTTCCCGTTTGACACGCACTTCCTCAACCCACGCAAGCCATGTTCTCGCCTGTTTTGCAGGACAGACAGCTAAAACATACAAAAACAGAACAGGGAAGAGAGGTCATTGTAACTAGTGTGCATAACTCTACACCAAAGCTTTAAGGCCGCTTAAATATATTTAATACATTGTGCCTAACAGCAGATATGCAACTATTCAGGTTCTACCTTTAGTGCAATAGGGATATTTTAATGTTTACATGTACATCATAAAAATAACAGAAGCTCTAAAGACAAGTAAGCAGACCTTTGCAATACCAAACACATTTACATACATCCCATACACTGTACAACTGAAATAAACCAGAAAAGGGCTCCTACCTGTGCTGCTAGTGATCGACTGGTTGCTTTGGCACACATATCTTTGCATCTTTTAATCTCGTCCTCCAAACTCATCTTCTCAGCCGCAGACTGATTACTGTCGGATTGCACAAACACAATCGATGAGTTCCTTCTTCAAAATTTAGTTATACACAACAGTGTTGAGGAGTGATAGACACAAGTTCTTCCATGTTTCTCACAGCACAGCAGATGAACGTGTATCACATGTAAAAGCACCTACAATCTAAAATTAAGTTTATGGAGAGAGAGAGAGAGAGAGAGAGAGAGAGAGAGAGAGAGAGAGAGAGAGAGAGAGAGAGAGAGAGAGAGAGAGAGAGAGAGAGAGAGAGAGAGAGAGAGAGAGAGAGAGAGAGAGAGAGAGAGAGAGAGAGAGAGAGAGAGAGAGAGAGAGAGAGAGAGAGAGAGAGAGAGAGAGAGAGAGAGAGAGAGAGAAAGTCGCCCGGAAGATTCATCCTTTAGACCACACCTCATGAAGTGCCAGAACGTGTCACACGATGGCAGTGTATACGCATAACAGTACTTGCCTTTTCTCAAGGAAATGGTTCAGTTCTGTCTGATACTCCACATTCTTCTCCTGGATCTGCTTAGAATAGCTGGGGAATAAAGAAACACACATAATAATGATGGCACATAAAGAATAATCTAGCAGGAAAGAATGTGCCACTAGATCATCAGACAAACACGTCAGATCAATCGAATCTATGACTCAGGAAGCTTTGAACAGCTTTGCATATTAGTCATCCTAGTTTTTAACTTTCACCTAAAGACCACTACATTTTTTGGTCTCACCTCTCCCGCAAGTCCTCCAACTCTTTGATTTCCCCCTTCAATGCTTTAACTGTCTCTTGGTTGTCTCTCTTCTCCTGCTGATCTTTTCGGATCTCCTCCTCGAGCTTCTGCTGGAGCAAACCATGTTCTGTGTGGGTGATCTGCAATTCGTAAGAACACAGTCAAAATGTGGACCGATGTTCAGAACTTGGAGGACCACGGTAAAGCACTAAAGCGGATTTTCAACCTCTATTATTTGTTGGATTTGTTCCACTTCAGCCTCAAGTTCAGAAACGTCTTCTTGTCTTTTCTTTTGGAGAGACTCGTGCGTGTCCTTTCTCTCCGAAATGTGTTTTTCAAATTTTACGCAGTTTTTTTCTTTGTGGGTCATATCGCCCTGAAAGAGACAGGAAGTGTGAAGGTTTACGATAAACTTTGTTATGGTTCCTCCACAAAAGACAAAACAAATTGAAGTCAAAATCCATTATGAGGTATTTTCACTGTAAAAAGGGTCTTAGGCTATGTCTAGAGGGAAACTTCAGATCAACAAATCAACATAAGTGACAACACTGGCTTATATGCTTTCGTTTTTACTCACTTTATTCTTCTCAAACAAAGTATACGGTTCTGTATTAACAGCAACATCATCGCTGGTATCTCTGTTATATCCAAGAGTCTGGAGGAAAAGAAGATTACATTTAGGCTTGATTTTGCAAATTTCAATAGTAAATTTGAATAAAAAGTGTCACCTGAAAACCCCACCTGAACACACACTGTTTTAATCCCAGGTCTTGTAGCTTCGTTAAAAATAATCCCTGGAAGGGCTTCTCCTCCTCCACCTTGCTCACTGTACAGTTTGACATTGTTAATATCCAAGACGAGAGCCGCAGAGTCATAGATGCTTTCCTTCAGAGGTGTGTTGAGCCGATAATCAGGACAGCCTGCTTCTTGTACTTTAAGATTTTCAAAAACATTTGTATCTTGTGGTAAAACCATATAATCAACATGAGGCATTTCAGAACCAAAAGCACGTGGATCGGGCAGCGTGGGACAAGGTCCAGGAAGCGAGTTATGTGGTTCAGAGAGAGCTGAAGTCAGACCGTCTTTGTTAGCAAGGAGAGCAGCAACGTCACAAGATGCATTATTGTCACTCAAACTAAAATGCTCAAACTGGGGCATAAACTCTCTGGCTGTGGGGTTGAGATGAGAGGATCCTCTGGATTCCAAATCCTCCCGTTCATAAGACTGAGGGTGATAGTCTAAGATTCCGGCTGCATCGTCAGCAACAGTGTGCTGCAAAGACACTGCATGCGTCATCAGCCCCATAAGATTTTCAGTCATAACAAATCGGAGAGATTCGAGCAGAAAACCTTCGAGCCCTCCAGCGGCCTCGATCTTTCGCTGAGCCTCGACGGGAAAGTTCTCCAGCTCACCCACCAGCAGCGGGTCCGATGGCTGTAGGGGACCATGCTCCTCAAGAATCTGGGCAAAGTAACTGAGAGGAAAAGAGAGGGAGAACTAGAGATGAGGGAACAGATGTGATTGTAATGGGAGCACTCTAGTTACAGGGAAGTGTTTTTTGTTTTATTTTAGCTAAAACTAACAATTGTTTAAAAACGGTGAAAAATTTACTGGATATTTGTAACTGGTACAAACAATAAGTCTACTCAAATCACCTTTTAGTAGAGATAATTTATATATACACATATACATACTCATATAAAGTCTCTTTAGTAGGGTCTGGGTTGTTGTCCAAAAACCTCTTATAGTTGTTTAGCCGTCCTGAACCATCATACTGCCCCTCAAACTCTGCTACTTGGTCCCTCAAGTGATCTGGAACGCTGAAAGGATCAGTACCATCAAGCAGCATCCTGAGGAGATGGGTTCAAGGGAGAGTTAAAAACCACAACACAGTTTCCCGTAAATTCTGTACTGGGGGTTAAATAAACAAAAACAAAATTACAATGAATCTTCTTCAGAGAAAATATCTTCATCCTCTTCATCTCTTAGGACCCCACTTCTCATCCCCGACAGAACAATAACAGACTGAGAAACACACACAACACAGGTTCAAAATACTTGAAACTCCCCAGAAAAGGGCTAACCAGGTTCATTATCGCTTTAGGCTATTTCACATACCTTCGGTTCTCTCTGCTTCTTTTTTCGACTTTTGTTTTTACTTTTAAAAACTGAACTCTGGAAAACCAAACAACATTCACGTGAAAATGTGAAACAGTACTATATTATAAATTCAGTATTTATATGTCTAAGACATCCAGAAGGATAAGTGGTTTAGAAAGTGCATGTGTTTTAAGACAGTACTCACTAAGTGGTCCTCATTCTCTCTCTTCTTAATCACTAAACATATACCATCTGGAACAGAGAAGAGAGTTATTGCACTCAAATATAGGGCATTTTTTTCAGCGTTTTCTGCCAATTATCCCTCTATCGTACGCACCCATTTCAAAATACTCATCAAGGATAGCGAAGCCAGTAGGGTAGCGCTCTCGGTGCTCCTCTAGAGTCCAAATGAACAGACGCACTTCCTGCGGCGGAGCCTGTTTGATGTAGTCCATTACAGTTAAGCCTGTGTTGTCAAACAGTTCTGGCACGGTTCCAAACTTTTCAATGAGAACATCTTGTAGTGGAGAGAATGTGAGAAGAGAAGATAGATCCAGCTCCTCCAGACGATCACCGTAGCGATCAATAAACTTCTCTGCAGCTTTTAGACCTGTATAACGGAACAAAGGCACGTCGTTTGTAAATGACAAACCAAAGAAGTGACATATTATGCATTACATATTTATATGAACCTGGTAGTCGATCTAGAGTTGGGATTACTAAGGTTCAAAATTTGGGTAGTCAGCTGGTCCTGTATCAGAATAAAGCGACAACTTGTATTGCATTTATTTACAAGCGTCTCCGAAAAAGAAAAACATAAGAAACAAAAAAATGTTCTGAGCTTTATGTAACAAGATTTTATTCCAATAATTCTTGGAATCCATTTGTCTTTTAGCAGTTTAACTGCTCATGCAATGTAAAGAACATCTAGTATTTTCAAATGGTATTTATAAAGAAAGGCTGGCATAAGACTGGAAGAAAAAAAAAAAAACTGGTGTCCTAAATCAGAAAATACTAGATTCATACAATGCCTGAACCAATAGAATGGATGCTTTAAGGACCCTACCAGCTTTGTCAAGCTGCTGAGCCCAGTCGTGAAGTTTGGGTTTGATGTTTAGGCAGTCACTGAGATATTGAATGAAAAGTCGGGCCCAGACACGGTTGTTTCTCTCCAACAGCAGATCCACCAGCTCCCTTAAAACTTTAGGCGCAGTACGGTTCTTTAAGATGCTTTCGCGACCGTTAGCTTCGTCCAGCTCCATCCACGGCCTCAGTTTCACCACCATGGTGGAAATATTGTGTATTTCATCATTAAAAAGTTCTCTGCTTTCATAAATTTGATGTAAAACACGATCTCCATATATAGTGTAATCCTTTGGCAATGCTGAGGGGAAGGAGAAAGGGAGAAAGACAGAGAGAGGGAGAGATCTATAAGTTGCACCTTTAATTCCTGTACATAAATACCTATTATGTACCATTAGTACTGTACAGACTTAGTCTACCCTAAAATAGGGCTGCCCAACCCTGGTCCTGGAGACCAACCACACTGGGGAGTTCCAGCACACCTGACTCTAATATGAATCTGAAGGCCTTCAATACCTAGATCAGGTGTGCTAGACTGGAGTTGGACTCTAAACTCTGCGCCCCTGCTCTACAGCAACCACGTTTATGTTCAATACCTTTCTGTGTTTCACTATGGTCTTTTCCCTCCTCAGACGATACGCTGTTCATCTCATCCTTGCTGAGAGATGCAGCTGCTCTCTGTTGTTTTCTCTTCAGCTTTCGATCCTCTTTAGATTTCAACTTCTTAAGACTGTCAAAAAATAATGAACATAGTCATTTTAAAGACCCACCGCAGCTACAAATTTGCTGACGCTCAAAACATGCATGTATATTGAAAAGGACTTGAATAAAGGAATTTCTCAGGTGCGTTTCTATAATTCTCATGCGCACTTCATTAGCAACTATAATAATTTCACGATTAGCAATTTGGAAAAGACCAACCGTTTAAGACCTCATTATCTTTCAGAGGGTCAAAGCTCACGCAACCGGGATATTCTGGCACATGACAGAGTGTCAAGCTCACTCGTTAAGTTTCTTCTGTTCAGCGTATACTTAAGCTATAGCCTAAGCTTAAAAGCTTCTCATGTGTCATTATTTTTAGGCTGAAAGGCTTTATCTAGGCTGTGAAGGCTTCACAGCCGGGGTTGCCGCAGCAGCACAAAGCTTAACACACTGTTCACACTGCAGTTAACGGCGCCGTCATAAATGGGGTACGACCTGTTTATAGTTTTCTCTATAGATGACACGGTTCTGCTATTCATCTTTTAAATTTGAACCACATATTGCAGGGCAACTGAGGGAGTGGGGCCAGAGGGAGAGTGAGGGTGGGGCTGCACGGAGAATAGATATACTGTATAGATGAAACAACATCAAGCTATATCAACATAAATGGCATTATCTCATCCAATTTCTTGTTTGAAAATATACTGATATACTGTAAAAAGTTGATGCACCATGCAGCCTTATTTTAGGATGTTTTAATTAATTAATGGAACATGAGAGGGAGTGTGTTATCGCAAAATAACATCACAGCTCCGCTCACTCGCTGCACAGTCGGCAGTTCCTTCAGCTCCTTACACTAAATTCCCAACTGGTCGTCACCACTGAGCAGCTTTTAGTTTTCATTGGGTCAGTTTTATGGCCCAGTCTGATTTGGTCTGACTCTGAAGATCAGATACGTTTGGCGAATGGTGTTGGGTTCATTTCTGGCTGATTCCAGGTTGTTTAGCTGTTCTTCTGTCACAACTGCCGACTGAAACGCCGCTCAGTGGTGACGACAGTTTGGGAATTTGGTGTCGTCTCATCTTCAGAGTCTGATCAAATCGGCTGTCGGTCAAATATGACCTTAAAAGTGTCCGTTTTCTGTTCTTCAAAGTAAGAAGTAAAACGTTCAAATGGCTTGAGCGTCTCCTACAGCTTTCAAAGTCGTTGCTTAGCAACGGCGTCTCAACAGAGTGATAGCGTTTGTGAAAAACCTGTGATGTTATGGTGAAATATCAACACTGTTAGAAAGTTTCTCTACCAATCAGCTTGCGTGGCTGGAATTAACTGCTGTATAATTTCTGCTATATCCCTTTATCAACAGCTCTAGCAGTAAAAGCACCACTAAGTAGGGCTACCGGAAAAAGCTGCAGTCTTTCGACCTCTTGAGTAGGGTTGAAAAATGGTCCTCAAATTGAATGAAAAGTTTGACAGCCTATTCAAAAATAAATTGTTTATCAATATGAATTCAAATTAAATTAAAGGAAAAAACATTTATGTGCAGTTTCATTTTGAAAGATCCATCTTTGAATGAAAATGTGCCTCTTTGCACCGACCAAACACAGACATCGGCACTTAATGTGCTTGTCTGTTGAGTTTGTCCAGCCTCCATGTGTGACATAGCGAGTGATGCCTCCGCACAACGTCTGTGCTTGTTCATTTTCGCTGCAACTCTCTCACATGCAGACATACATAGTCACCGCAGAAAGTATACTGAGGCTTTCACTCACAGCTTACAGCTTACCTTGTACATTTCTGTTTCACTCTTGATCTTCCAGGAGTTTTGCTTTTAGGAATAGACGATTCAAACTGAACAGTAAAGAGAGAAAGTTAATTACACTGAACAGAAAGGGTGAAGCACACTACCTTATGTCCTTGTGTTTCTGGTGAAGAAACCTACCTTACACTTAATAAGTCCAGTTGAGCCAAATATTACAATGTGACAGATTCTACCAGTACAGTCAGGAGTAAAACATAAATCCTGAAGAAAGTCCTGGGAGGAAAAAACAGCATCTCAGCATTTCTGATTTTTCTTCAGGTGTTCCTCATGTATTGCACATCTTTTCCATTTCTGCATCTTACCTTATCATTCTTATCAGCGAATGAAGCAGCTTTGAGTTTTTTCCAGCAATTGATATGAAACTCCACCTTGCAGCTCTGACAGCATGAAATTTGAATGAACCCCTGAAACAGCAAAACGGTTAGAGGAAGTCCACTTTCATCACAATCCACTTATTGTAACTGAGCATCTTAAAATAAAACCTAAAATATATATATATATATATATATATATATATATATATATATATATATATATAAAAATATTTATTTCATAAAGTGCAATTAGACAGACGTTAAAAGTGGACTGCATTTCTGTAAAGGCTGAAAACTGAGAGGAATACTAGGCTTGTCTTACACCAATCATAACCATAAATAACACACTAAATGTTGTCTTATCGTTCAATATACATGTCACACTAAATGTCAAATCATTATTTCTTTTGAAGTTTGAAGGCTGCTTTTTGCTTCTGGGCGGTTCAGAACATGACAAACACTCAAACAGTGGAACATTTCACAGATCTGTCATGGGATGGTGGGAGAAAGTGTCTGGTGAGCCGTTTCTACCAGCTGGAAATGCACTGCCGAGGTTTTTGTAATAGACATAATTTAAGAAAGAAAAGGTTATTGTTAGCTGTCTGGTGATGAGCGCTCGGCTACCCCGTTATAAACGCTAAACAAGTGGCCAACAACAGCTGAACTGTTTAGTTTCTCAACAATGTCAACCTGGTACGAACAGCAAACGTTAGCTGGCTCTGTAGGTCAGTGACGGATCACACCTTACTGCCATCACTACTACCACATCCATATCAGAGTATATCACAGTATTCAAACAGCAGCTAGTAAATGGCTGGATTTCTCTACTCTATCGTAGTAATGATCTAACACCAGACAAACAGAGCCGCCTTTTAGGTATGTTTAAACAGAAAGTGGTGCTTTTGTGTCTTGTATGATCTACAGTATCATCAATGAATTATGTATTGAATTATATATTGATTGCATTATATTGTGCTGCACTTATATATTGTATTGTATTTTTATATCTGTTCCTTTTCTCTGGGTATCAACAGTGACTTTGTTTCTAGCAGTATCTGAGCTCAGGACCGTCTTTCTCTCTAACCTACTGGTAACTAGCAAAGATACTTTCTCTAGATAGACGAAGCACTTCTTGTAAGTCGCTCTGGATAAGAGCGTCTGCTAAATGCTGTCAATGTAATTCGCAGTGATGTGCGAGTGACGGACCGCTGCTACAAGTTAGCCAGGTGCTAAAAACAGCTAGCATGAGAAGACGCTCACGCTTTCCGATGCCTCACAGCTTCCTCGGTTTACTTTCGTTTAAATCAGGGGTGTAACAAACATGAACCCACTTCTTTCTTTCACTTTCACTGCTTAGGAATGCACTAATACTTAAATAAGACTTTGAGAGCTGCAACAGCACTTTAGTTGTGATGATCAGACATTGATTTAATGCTGCTAAAGCTGGTTAGGATATACGGAAAGAGGCGAGTTCACTGTATGACAGAACGGAGAACAGATCGCCGGTCGCTCCACTCTCAGCCGTTGCTAAAGACTCGCTCGTTTTTCACTCATACCCCTGCCCCTCTCTAATCATGTCGAAAAACTTGGAAGTGCGCCCTCTCTTGGCATCGCTTACTGACGCTTTCCTTGCAGTAGAAAACACCACCAGGGCTTTCACCAGAACGTGGAAATGTGAGAATGGCGTATTATATTGAACATTTATTGAACGTTTATTATCGCTCTACTGAGGAAAAGTTATATCGCGATAGTTATCGCTATATCGCCCAGCCCGAATTCATACTTAATCTGAAAAAGATGCATCTCTAATCTTAAGTCTAGAGCGCTGCTGCTTACCTTAAAGTCCGGGTCAGTGAAGTAGATCTCAATGGCATGACCCAGACAATGTTGATGTCGGCAAACTGCATCTGGTTTAGGTGCAAATTTACACAGCTCAATAAAACTCATAAGCTGTTCCTGTAGAGAAATGAGACAAAGAGAAGGAATAAGTGCTATAATTCAGACACTAGGGCTGGCAAGGAGGCGATGTAATCAGATTTGGGCAACAACAAGTAAAAAGTTGTTGAGAAAGATTTAATAAAGGCTTAGATACATTTAATTTGATTTAAAATGTAATGTTTCATGTTCTTTTACTGTCCAAAAACAAAACAATGAGCATTAACGTGCAACACTGTGTCTCTCTGTAGGTTTGCCACATTGTGTCATACCACCTAAGAAAAATATGAAACCTATCCTATGGTACACACAAGTTATAAACTAATCAAAATAATACTGCATTGTTCATAAAATAATATTTCACCCACTGAACAGAGTTTTTTAAAAAGCCTCTCAGGCCTGAAATGCAACTTATACACTCCTCCTTTCAAGGCTTTCATAAAACAAAGGATGCTAGCATGAACCCATATGTTTGCATGGCAAATAAATGAATAACTAGATCAGCAAACCTGATCTTTTTTAACCCTTGTGTGGTGCTGATGTGTTTGTTACTCAGTGGTCTGGTGGACCCACCACATTATCGTTTTATTAAATCAATACAGCCAAAACAATTTATGTAAAAATATTTACATTTACATTTATGGCATTTGGCTGACGCTCTTATCCAGAGCGACTTACAACTTGATTATTTTACACAGGGAGGCCAAGGTGGTGTTAGGAGTCTTGCCCAAGGACTCTTATTGGTATAGTGCCTGCCGAGGTGGGGGATTGAACCCCAGCCTACAGTGTAGAAGGCAGAAGTGTTAACCACTACACTAACCAACCACCAGATTAAAATATCACAAGTGGCCAGTGTAGGCTTCTCGTTTAGCAGCTGTAGCCAGTCAGCAGCCTGTCCATGCTGTCCACCCTCACACACACACTAACAGCAGGCCATGTAGGAAGAGAACAGAGCGAAAAGACAGCACCTCCACATTTTTATTCCCCATGGTTTCACCCCCAGTGTGAACAGTGTGGAGGCAACATAATCTGGAGTTGACATAATAATATATTGCATCATTTTTTTTTATTTTGGTAAACATTAAAAATGGGTCCCACATCAAATTCCTAAAGCAACTGTACAGAACCTTCACCTTTAAATACTCTGGTCTGGTCTCTTCAACCGTTACTTTAGTGGTGGGCCAGGTGAGTTTTCCAGGTGTGATCTGCCTTTGCACCATCAAAAGAGCATTTGAAAATTCTTCTAAGGCTTTGGGAAATCTGGAAAAGAAGAACAATGGTTTACGAGAACAAGGAGTAACGCGTGTACATATGCAGAGAACTGAGTAGAGATTCCACTTTCAGAATTTGTTACACACTGCACTCACCTGTTCTCCTTAAGAAAAACCTTTCCAATTCCAAAGTGAACCAAACACTGAAATTTTCTGTCCTCTGATGAGCTTAATTTAGCAAACTGCCTCTGAGCTTCTGCCAATTCCTTGATGAAATAAATAAAATATTAACTATAAGGATTTTTTCATTGCATGAACACAAATTTAAAGATAGATTACAGTTGCAGGTCAGCAAATATTGTCTACAAATCTCTCGCTAGGGAATGTGTTTTGATGTACCTCTGGTTGGCCAATTTCCACCAGAGCAGTAGCATAGCCAAAGAGCAGCAAGGATTTGTCCAGCTCAGTTATGCCAAGGTCCTGTATGCGGGAGCAAAAGGAGTAGGCTGAGTAGACAAATAAATGCAATCTTTAAAGTCTCTAAACTAAAAAACAATTTAGCTTTCTAGTACAAAATTGACTGAACAACCCCAAAACAGACCTGGAGTGAGAACGGTGGCAGTAAATTAATCAAAAATGTTATTAGGCAAGTGTTTTTAAGATATTACGAGAAAGTGTTTGAGAACAGTACGTCAGACGTTTGGCTACCAGGTGTGTCAAACTACTACAACTACTGAAGGAGCCACATCAAAAAAAAAAAACTCAACTCTGTGGGCCAGAGAAAAGAATTAGAAAAGAAGAATTTTGCAGAAGAAAATAAAAAAAAAAATGATGGAATTACACTTGAAAAATCACACTTGAACTCAACTCTGTGGATGAACTTAACGCAGACAGAATTGATTAAAGAGGTTCGGGATAAGGTACTAGTGGCACATCCATTGACATTAATAGAGCCTAACGCAAAGGGACAGTTTAGCAGGGTCAAGGTGGGGAAATCTGGAGGCCTTGATGAGATCAGTTACCAGACTTTGAAGTCATGTGCTGATTAACTTGCTGCCGGGACTTATTTCAGTGGTCAATGGACATTGCCACAATCCCTGATCTGTGGAAAAGGTCATGGGTTCTGCCAGTGCCAAAGAACATCAGACCAAAAGAGCTAAGCTATTTTGTCCTGTGGCATTAACATCTATTCCAATGAAATGTTTGGAAAAGCTGCTGCTGAATCACTTCTCAATATTATCTCAACCCATTTGCACATAAGAAAGCTAGGAAGGTAGAGGACAGGCATGAAGTCTGGTAAAAGTTTTGTTCATTGATTTCAGCACTATTTAGACTCACTTACTGGTCAGTAAGATGTTGGATTTAGGGGTCAACAATTGCTAAATTGCTTGGATAAATGATTTTCTGTTGAACAGCAGTCAGCAGGTTAGCCTTACTTCTGTGACATCTGTCAGAATGAGAATTACAGGTGCCCCATGAGGCTGTTTGTCATCACCTGTTTTGTATACGGACGAAAGTCAGGCTTCTCAATCAAAACATTTTTAAAATATGAATATGACAACATTAGTGGGGTTTTTAAAGCCAAAAGCTGATTCTTTTTCATACATTTTATTCGGTGGTTTACGGATGGTTATGTTCAAGTCAATGTAAAGAAAAAAGATATTGTCATTGACTTCAAGTGTATCAAGACTTCGGGCACAGTTCCTCCCTCTGAAATTGACTGAATTAGTCGAGCCTCAACGAGTAAATATCTTAAAATGGAGACTAAACCTAAGTTTGCAGATCGCGTGCAGCAGAGAAGGTTTCTTACGTCAGTTGAATGGGTACAATGTCCCATTGTTGTGTTTTGCATCTGTTCTAATCAGTCCTCTAGAGTGTCCTGACTTTTGGTCAGAACATACTGTGCAGCCTGCCCAAAACAAACCCCAGAAATTAATCAAGGCAGCAAGCAGGATTTAGGAATTGAGCAGTCGTCAGCTCTCTCAGCTCTACACTGATCTCTCAAATAACCTTCAATGTATTAAAAATCTTGAGGGAGGTTATTGATCAAATATATCCTTGAGTTATTAATAATAAAATTAAGCAATCATTAAGTAGAAATTATTAAAATAGAGTATAGAGTCATTCTAACCAAGGCCGGCAGGCTTAGATATGGGAAAGCTAGGCCTAATGCTTTCAGGCAAGAGGTTGTCCGTGCCAGGCACTGTTAGAAGGCCTTGAGAGATAAGCGAACATCTCCAAGTAAAGAAATACGGCCTGTTCACTAAAAGCTAGCTAGCTTTTAGTGAGGAGATAGATAAGCAGCAATCAAAGACGGGTCGTAACTCTTAAATAATTAAAAAGGTCCATTATGGAGAAGTCGTAAAAATGGTCCTTGTCAGACAAAGCATAGAGGTGTCAAAAAGTAAATTTAACATAGTGAATATAATAAAAGCCAATGGGAACCCTAGGATGGTCAGAGAGGAGGAGCAAAGAAAATACCTCGGGGAGGAGCAATGACCATATTCGAAAAACAGTATAAAAACCTGTGTATTGTGGTGAATCTTTGCATTTTTGGCTCTCTGAAAGCCGATTCGTCACTTGGAGCTTAATAAAGCCTTTTGCTTCAAAAGAACCAACGGCTGAAATTTGGTTTTTCATCTTTTCCATTCTTGCAAGAAAACTTTTCAAACCTTTTGGCGGTATTGCTTTTTATACTTTGCAAGAATGTTTTTAATCTTTTGATTTAATAACCTTTTTTATATTAGAAAATAAATTAAATTAGAATAGTAATTAAAAATGTATTAGTTGTAACATAATACTACGTCCGAGACCCAGGGTGGAGGCTGGACTGCTTTGGATCCCGACAACCCCATCCATATTTACATATGATATTTAAATGAAGGGCAGAATTAAACAACCAGTCTTTTGTTCCTGCTGTTATAAATGAATTCAACAGTCAAATGGAGCACATTAGTTGTTAGCCTACATTTTTGTGGTCAGAGATATTTTTGCCTTTTTATGTTGAATTTTTCTTTCTTTTTTTACACATTGGGTGTAGGGGTTACTTCCTGCAGCAGTACTGTTTTTAGTACTGGTGTTGTTGGTATGGAGTTAATTGTCTAACTCCAGACCTGATCCCTTTAGGTCATCTTAGAATGCTCTGTGCTTTTCTATGCCTCCTTATCACGGGTAGACAACCTTGATACTTAGGTGGGGGAGACTGTTTGGGCCAGCTGAAGATAACACTCTGTACAATTGCTGATTGCTCCTGCTTTCTTGTGGGAGAAGGAACCAACCGGTGACCTGTGAAGATATCTGTAAGAAGACGTCTTGAAATAGTTCAAACCTTCTCCTCAAATCTGCACGGCTCTGTCTAGTTTATTCTCAATAACCTCTATAATGACTTCATAAGTCAACAGTGTGTGGATATGTGTATATGGTCCTGCCCTATTGGCCATCTGTATTCCCTATAAAGATAAAAAAACTTGACCTTAACATTCACATTTTTTAAAAAACTGACATTTTGCTGCCGTAACAATAAGGACGTTTTCACACTTAGGCCGTTTCAGCGTTTCAAGTGGAGTCATGGTTTCTTTTGCATATGTGAACACACCAAACAAACTCAGGACCTTCTAAATGGCCCCAAAACTGAACCGAACAGAGACCACCTCTCGAGGAGCTCGTTTTGTGGTTCTATTGATTTGTGCATTGTCAAAACGGCCCCAGACCGCTTTCTCTTTATGGTGAAGACCTCGAGGCTCACCACACACAGCCACAGCCTTCCGCACTTCAGCCGGTAAAACAGTCCACCAAGGAGCCTGTCGGTGATCTACGACAAGACAGCAGCGCTGACTTATTAAAGCGATATCTAACGGAGCTGTGGTCTGAACAAGAAGTGGTCTGAGACCTAAAAGGGCCAGAAAGAAAACTCTGTCCTCTTTATAGTTCACTCAGTGTGCAAATATAGTTTATTTTAAAAGAACCAAACTCGAGCCTTTAACATGGTAAAATCACCCAAACTCTCCCATCTTACCGCTTTACTATGTCAGCTCTGCTGTCTGCCTCACATCACTGACAGACTTTATCCGGAGTAGAACCTTATAAATGACCCTTGGTCTGTTGAAGTGCTGAAGTGCTGAAGACTGTGGCTGCGTGCACGATGAGCTTTGAGGTCATCATCATAAAGCAAAGCTAAAGCGGACTGGGGCCGTTTTTTTTCACAATGCACAAATTAAACGAACCACAAAACGAACTACAAACAAACCGAACTGAGATCGGTTAGTTTTTGGGGCCGTTTAGAGGTCTGAGTTCATGTGGCGTGCAAAAGAACCCATGACTCAGCGGTCTGAGTCCACTTCGGACGCTGAAACGGCCCAAGTGTGAAAACACCCTTACATTGTGAACACAAAAAGAACCGAGGTCATTTGTACTTGGTTCCCTTCCTGGTTCACTTTAATAGAACTCATTTTGGTTTAGAGCTATATGTGAAAACACTAATATCCCATTACACTCATTCCATCTCTAATCCAGAGGTGCAGAACTCACGAGTTCTAGGTGCCTCAAATTCTTTACCATGCAAAGACAAGTAAATTAATAATTAAATAATAGTCCTGAAAGGTACAGTATGCCATTGGTGGCAGGCCAAAAAGAGCTTAGAGACTGGCTGGTCTATGGAGCTTCCTGTGGCTCTTCAACACTTCAGATAAACTCTGAGATAACATATGAAAGACGAATGTTTGTGACGTAATGCTTAAAGCTTTACCTTTCTTTCTAATTGTCAGATGCCTCAGCTAACTTGTATTACCGATCTACTCTGAGCCAAGGCAATGCAATTTTGTTCTAATGCGCACTGCACGGTGTTAATCTCAATGACAAAGTCTGTCTAAGTCTAAATCTCATCTAAACAGGTTCTATAAATGCAGTAATATGTAACAAGAGTATCATAATGCAGAGTTAGCTTAAATAATTACAATGACAAAAAAAAAAGTATTCAATGACATAGCCTGACCGTTTCCTTTCTTGTCTGTGCTATGCATTGGCAAGAGGTCAATTTTCTCTCTTCAGCTCTCGCTAACTAAAAACAAAATCTAGAGTGTTTTGATATGCATGAGAATGAATTTGGTGAGCACCTTGGTCCCACTTGAGTCCAGAATGCTGAGGGCCAGAGAGAACGCTTGCTCTGCATTGCGACAACGCTGGTCAGCGAGTGCTGTATATGCATCCAGCACTGCTGCACAGAACTGCTCCTTACTGCCTGGTCCACTGCTGCTGGGCTGAGGCTAAACACACACACACACACACACACACACACACACACACACACACACACACACACACACACACACACTATATTACAACACTGCAAAAGCCTGTGTGTATACAGAAAATAGCAGCAACAGATGATATTATGAAAACCCCTTTTTTTGGGATTTTACATTTGCATAGTTCGTTTCTCCAAGGCTAAGGGTTATGAAAGGCAATAGAAGAAAGACTAATAAAACATTTAATCAGTAACCAAGGACCAAATTTTACAATATAGACTCACCATCAATAAAATCAAGTTAGTCTGTTTGCACTTATAATAGGTGCACATCACTCATCTCGAGATGCAGCATAATGGCTTAAAACATTCACCACATTTGTGCCAAGTTTGGGAAAAAATCATTAGGAACTGTTTTTGAAGTATTTTGCTCGATCGAGCACCAACACTGTTCACAAACACAACATAAAACTAAAGTCTTATGTGGGCGATTCAGAACACAAAATGGTTTACAGAGGCGTCTCCAAGGCAAACAAAAAATCCGGCTCCAGTGGCAGTGCCGGTTTAGCCCTACTCAACCAGTCTCTGAATGCTGTCTAATGGTCATTTCAGAGACTAGGGCTGAATGTGTTTAGATCATAATCAAAATTTAAGATCTATTTAAGTTCAATTATCAAATCACAAGAGCTTTTATTTTATTTTTTATTTGACTTAAATATAGCCTTCACTCTTAAGAAAAAAACAGTTGATTAAGGATCTTAATTTACAGTTATTCTATATAGAAACATGAACAATCAAACCCGTTTACATGCATAAAAGGTTCCTTGCATAGTGAAATGGTTCTTCAGATTGGAGAATGTGTTGCATGTGGTTCTGTACAGCACCACAAAGGGTTGCGGTATTGTTACTTTGGTGTTTGTCCATATCAAGCTTATCAAAACGGAAGAACATTTTTGTCCTATAGAGAACTCTTTTCAAAAAAGCTCTATTTAGAACCATTTACAACACATTCTCCATCAATCTGAAGAACTATTTTACCACGCAGAGAACTCTGACACTCGCATGCATAAAATCTCAATACATGCGTAATGGACGTGGCATTTTTTGTCAGATAAATGAAAATTACATATTTCCCTGAATCATTAAGCCCCATTACAGACCTAATTACATTTTGCTGCTAAAATTCCTGAACCTAGTCCTTAGTTGTATCAGAAGTAGATCACAGACAT
This sequence comes from Pygocentrus nattereri, assembly GCF_015220715.1. Lineage (NCBI taxonomy): Eukaryota > Metazoa > Chordata > Actinopteri > Characiformes > Serrasalmidae > Pygocentrus > Pygocentrus nattereri. Next base: position 35,105,125 of record NC_051228.1, on the reverse strand, counting down.
CTTGTGACCAATATTTAAAAGCTCAGTAGCACTAGCTTTATATGCGTAACCTACAGCTTGCCAGCTAGCTGCTGGACTGTGCTCCCGAAACCGAGGTCACAAACTTCCGATTTAATTCGGCACGGTCATATTTTTCGGGCACAGTGGAGAAATTCTTTGTGTGCCTCACTGTGCACCACGCCTGCAAAGAACAACTGTGGAGAAACACTGGGAGCCTTAATGTTAGTGGGTATCCAACATAATACTAAGTTATTGTATTATTTTATTCCTACAGTTGAGGTGGGCCACTCGCTATCATGCTCTCATGAACGAAGTTAATCGCTTACAGTAGGATCCTGCAGCATGTGGTTAACACAGTTAGGACGCAGTGAATAGCCACGCTATGAAAAACAGTGTAATAAACCTTCTCAAAAAGCAGGGAGATTTAGCTGGAATTGGAGCAGCAAGAAAGTAGGGGGAGAGGAACATGAGTATCTACCATATACACACCCTGACTCTAACTGGTACTTTGGCAGATCTGATCTCACATATGGCAAATTTAGTCCCACCTCACTTAAACTGAACACTGAAATTTTAAAAACTCAACAGAAAAGACCAACAGCATTCTTTCCTAACCAGTTCAGAGTACAAACATCACGGCGACAACAGATAATAGCTAGAAGATTATCATGCAAAGTGAGTAAACAAGGGCTTAAAAACCTCAAATAGATGGATTTCAAATATCTAGACAGATAAAAAAAAAATTCAGACATATTTCACATTTCTGTGTTATGAAATGAAGACACGTACCTTTTCATGCACCTGGTGCACCTGTGGGTGTTTACTCCTGACAGCCTGTTTGACTGAAGAGCTCTTGGTCTTTCGATCTCCCATTTCGCTGCAACAGAACAAAGCGCTCTAAAAACAGGGTTTGTGACATGCCACCAAGGTCATCTCACGAATCCCATTACAGACACATGCATTAAATACTAACAATACAGATTCCTGTGCAACTCTTATTTTATTTTATTATTATCCTTATTTTCCTGTATATAGTCTAGAGATTTAGCTTTAATATTTATTATTCATAATGTTGATAAGGTTTATACTGTTTCCCATTTCTATTACTGAGTGCCTTACTCCTGTTACTCTGCTGCTGCTGTAATACTGTGAATTTCCCTGCTGTGGGACTAATAAAGGATTATCTTATCTGATCTTATCTTAACGATGAGCACAGGAACTTGAGAACTTAACACATTTGAATAGTTGAGTACCAGTCAGCTGTAGTTTTAGCTCATCTACAACAATCTCCGTAACGTTATTCAACCAACATGAAAACCTAAAAGCCAAAATCGTTTATCAACTCCCCCTTAAACTTCTACAGAGAGCAAAATGAGCCGAACGCATACTGAATAAAACCCAGGCAAAATGGTCAATAACATCACACAGTATAATGTGGATTGCCACAAAGTCCACAGGGGCTGTGGTGCTTTGCCATACCAATGTTAGACACGAATAGCACACATTCCCGTGACTAGACAACATTGCGATGTGTTTATCTCTACGCTAAGCCGACGCTGTAAAATATATTACACAGGACAGTCCTGCTGGGGAAGCGCTCAGCACAGACACCAGAAAGCACATCCGTGTTAATTTCCAGGTTTAGTGAATGTGTTTAAGCAGGAAAGCCTCCAAGCTGTACTGGACATCACCCTTGTGCACCCTTATCTACAATATATTAATGCTGACATATTGCTTTGGCAACAGAGCAGACATTATCCAGGTAGCAAAGTAGAGCTTTTCAAGCAGTAACTCTTGAATAGATCACTCCAGTGCATTCCTGTCTCATGTTTCTGTCTGGCAGGCAGCTTAATTTCGACTTCAGACACACCCTGTAACTGCCTTCCCACATAATGTGTGTCTGGTTAATTAGGCAATCTTGGACTTCCGGGTTACAGAGAGCTGTGATGTTGCTGGGAACAAGCTCCTGGCAACAAAACGCAACCTACCCGATTCCAATAAACATAAACAACTGTTTGGGAGTTCGTTAAAGCTGATCAGCCACAGCATGTCTTTCTTACAAGATAAAAGCTAAGAGAGAGGACTGGGTGGGTGTAGTTTATTTAGTCATCAGCATTTATGAATGAAAAACACAGCAAAACTAGATTCCACTAAGTTTACAAGAAGGTTTACTACTAAGGTTACAAGAAAACAAAGACCTTCAATGCTTATTGATCAAATTAAATGAAACCCGGTCTATACATGAGACATCTAATTTACGGACCCTGCTTTGCGCACTGGTGCGCAGTCATGTTGGAACAGGAAGGGGCCGTCCCCAAACTGTTGCCACAAAGTTGGGAGCATGAAATTGTCCAAAATCTCTTGGTGCTGAAGCATTAAGAGTTCCTTTCACTGGAACTAAGGGGTCAAGACCAACTTCTGAAAAACAACCCCACACCATGATCCCCCCTCCACCAAACTTTACACTCGGCACAATGCAGTCAGACAAGTACCGTTCTCCTGGCAACCACCAAACCCAGACTCGTCCATCAGATTTCCAGATGGAGAAGCGTGATTGGTCACTCCAGAGAACACGTCTCCACTGCTCTAGAGTCCAGTGGCGGTGCTTTACACCACTGCATTCCACACTTTGCATTGCGCTTGGTGATGTAAGGCTTGGATGCAGCTGCTCGGCCATGGAAACCCATTCCATGGAGCTCTCTACGCTGTTCTTGAGCTGATCTGAAGGCCACATGAAGTTTGGAGGTCTGTAGCGATTAACTCTGCAGAAAGTTGGTGACCTCTGTGCACTATGCCCCTCAGCATCCGCTGACCCTGCTCTGTCATTTTACGTGGCCGACCACTTTGTGGCTGAGTTGCTGTCGTTCCCAATCGCTTCCACTTTGTTATAATCCCACTGACAGTTGACTGTGGAATGTTTAGTAGTGAGGAAATTTCACGACTGGACTTGTTGCACGGGTGGCGTCCGATCACGTTACCACACTGGAATTCACTGAGCTCCTGAGAGTGACCCATTCTTTCACTAATGTCTGTAGAAGCAGTCTGCAGGCCGAGGGGCTTGGCTTTATACACCTGTGGCCACGGAAGTGACTGGAACACTTGAATTCAATGATTTGGATGGGTGACTAAATACATTTGGAAATACAGTGTATGTATATATAACTAACTATATATAACAAACTTTAAGCAAAACATTTCTCTTCAATTTAGCATTTAATTAAAACTCGTATTTACCTTTTAATTTGATCCGTGTCATTTTCTTACATGATTCTAAATGAACAGTAATCATTTCTTGTATTACTGTTCAGCTTTATCACCTGTCTGTAAAGCACCTTAACCTGCTACCAGCATTAAAAGTGCTATATAATCAAAAATTATTATGATACACACCTCAACACACACTCTTTATACACTTGACACTAAAGGTGAACGAATGAGTTACAAGTGATCATGATTTAGACTGTTTTTTTGCTTTGTACTATATTTCGGATTAATACACCCTTTGACTTTGGATTTCTTCATCTGGGAAATCATTCTTTAGACTTAGGTCAAAATGATATGAAATTTATATATATAAAAATAAAAGAGCCCTGGAGACCAGAACTTGTGTACGTTTTTAAATTACCTATTTGTTTTTGTTACTTCCTCTCTTCTTAATGAAAGACTATGCTTCCCCTTTTGTAATGTAAATAGTTTTATTTTTCCTCTTCTTTCAACGAGCTTATCTGAAGGGAAAGTCCGTTTTTTTTCTCCCTTCCTTTCCTCCTCTATATAGTCATTTATTTATTTATTTATTTCTCTTACTATTTTTATTATTAGTAGTAAGTTTCTTCTTTAAAAGGAATATTGATTTGGATGGTATTGTCAAAATATGCTTACCATAAGAGGCGCAAAGATTAGAAAAAGAGGTTTGTGTATACACTCACCGGCCACTTTATTAGGTACACCTTGCTAGTAAAAGGATGGACCCCCTTTTGCCTTCAGAACTGCCTTAATACTTCGTGCTATACTTTTAACAAGGTGTTGGAAACGTTCCTCAGAGATTCTGGTTGGTTATTTGAGTTCCTGCTGCCTTTCTATCATCTGGAACCAGTCTGTCCATTCTCCTCTGACCTCTCACATCAACAAGGCGTTTTCGTCCACACAACTGACCGCTCACTGGATATTTCCTCTTTTTCGGACCGTTCTCTGTAAACCCTGGAGATGGTTGTGTGTGAAAATCCCAGCAGATCAGCAGTTTCTGAAATACTCAGACCAGCCCGTCTGGCACCAACAACCACGCCACGTTCAAAGCCCCTTAAATCCCCTTTCTTCCCCATTTCTGATGCTCGGTCTGCACTTCAAGTTGTCCTGACCACCTCTACAGGCCTAAATGCAGTTGCAGTCATGTGATTGGCTGATTAGCTGTGTGTGTTAACAAGCAGCTGAACATATAACTAATAAAGTGGCCGGTGAGTGAGTGTATGTAATTAGGTATTTATGTGTGTATATTCTTGATAATGTGATAATTGTAGACCCCCCCCCCCCCCCCCAAAAAAAAAAAAAATTAAAATAGACTTTTCTGGGGGCCATGAACTGGAAAACGAATGTAAAGTCTGTCCTATTAACCCCCTGTGTGAGAACAAGGGCCAGAGACGGGACACCAACAGCCCCGGCCACTCCAAACACCTGAGCACCCCGAGCCCCGCACAACGAAACAAAAGTGAAAGTACCTAAAGAAGAACAGCGAGCACAGTAAACGGCTACAGGCTGTAAAACTGACCTATTCTGAGCTAAAATGCGGTGTAAACTGCGGTAAAATAACCGGAGAAAGAGAATAAACTGCTAACAGGTCTTCAAAGTTTATGCTAACTGGCTTGTTTACATCCCGCTAACGCTGCCGACTCTTCCCGCGGTTAGAAAGGGAAACAAAAGCTCAGCGGTGTCCGTTCCGCTGGAAAAACACCGTTCTCCTTCCTTATTTTCCTTTAACCAGATCATAAAGAAGTGCTATTCGGCGGTTTAGTAATAAAAAAAATAAATAATAAAAAATAAAAAAACAGACGTTGGCGAGAAACAAACATTAGCTTGACTTACATTTTAACGTCTTTCTGGGCTTGTGAAGTCTCCTCGGTGGTCCTGGGCTTCCCTGAAAGCACAGAGGTGAATATCTGAAACATGGGATTAAACATCTGAGGACCAAGGTAGCGCTACCTGCCCTGCCCTGCCCGGCTCTGCTCTGCGGGGAGTGCTGGCTGAGACGCCACTCCCTCAGAACTATGCTCACCTCGCAGGACCTGCACGGCGGCCAACCTGGCTGTGTGGGTATTCAGAGAGCAGCCCCGAGGCGGAGGACTGACCTGCGATCAGACTCCTGCGAGTTTATCACGGTCGAGGTCACAAAAACTGATTCTAGATCAGCACGTTCACTCCCGACGATCACAGGCCCAGGAAAATAACCTCAACGGATCTTTCCACAGAAAGGCGCGATGTCATCGGGCGCTCTCGACTAGCCGAGTAAAAAAAAAACCTTGAAAACTCGCAAAATCTCGGCGAAGATAAACTAACTAAGCTACAACAGCGGCTCACGATCACACAAAAACAATGAGAGCAGATCGCCTGACGTTTCCCGGAGCTGCGCTCCGACCTAACCAGCAAGTTATGCTTCTGCGAGTTTATGCTTCAACAGTTCCGCGTTTCAGGGACGCTCGTCGTCATCAGACTGACGAGGTGGGTTCCTGTGACCGCAGCTGAATGAAGTCTTAACTTCACTGGGTGTTGTGTGCTGCTGGTTCTGCTGTAGCTGTTTATGGGTTTTTGGACATTAGCGCTCGATTCAAATCGAGCCACAGCGAAACAAACAGCAGCAAGGCGACCGTGAGAGAAGCGAGCTATGGCCCCGGGGCCGAGAGCGGACCTCTCAGGGTCGGGACCCTGTCAGAGTTCAGGCAGGAGTGTCATCTGTCAGGCGGGAGTGACTCAACACGCCTTTTCATTAAACCACACAAGGGAATAAAGAGTCAGACAGAGAAAGAGAGAAAAAAGCGAGCTTAAACACGTTCGACCACACAGCTCTGCATGTTTTATTACACACAGGACCACGATTCACGATTTTATATATATAAAATATATATATATATATATATAAATATAAATAAACACACATTTATTACACACACACACACACACACACACATATATAAATAAACACACATTTATTACACACACACACACACACACATATATAAATAAACACACATTTATTACACACACACACACACACACACACACACACACACCTAATATCTCCATTTTTGTCATTTTCAGTTTTCGGCTATTTGAAAATGCCTCTTGTCCTCTACCTTCTGTGTAAATTTCATGTAGAATGAACCAAAACAAAACTGTTGTTTTCCTTCCTCTGTAAAGGAGATACGAGGTTTTCTTCCAACAATATGTGACATACACATACAGGTCGAGCATTCTGTTTTTTGTTTATATATTATTTATTACACACACACACACAGCTCAGCTGATCAGGCATAACATTCTGACCACCTCCTTGTTTCTGCGCTCAGTGTCCACTTTATCAGCTCCACTTACTGTATAGCTGCACTTTGTAGTTCTACAGTTACAGACTGTAGTCCATCTGTTTCTCTGATACTTTGTTAGCCCCCTTTTACCCCGTTCTTCAGTGCACGGGACCCCCACAGAGCAGGTATTATTTGGTTGGTGGATCATTCGCATTTGATGACCAATACAAACTGTGCAGAAACAGATGAGCTGCTGTCTCAGACTGATGGACCAACAGCATTCATGTGTGTAAGAGTGGTCCTGAGCATGTGTATGTGTGTATATGTATCATCCTGTCCAAAGAAAAACAAGCATTTCCAAAATATTAACTTTACAGGAGGAGGAAAAAAACGGTTACATTTTACTGTAAGTCAATGTAAATAAATGTTATTCTAAGTGATTTTAGAGCATTTCTATTGGTCCACTCATCGTGAAATATTCACACAACCTAACAGGACAGCTGGTGTGTTGAAATGAAGTAGTAACTATAAATATTGATAAAATTGGAGATCTAGATACCCACCTACCTACACAAGGGACTCTAAATAAAATTTCTGCACTGAGGCAACCGAAACTCACCTGAGGGTTCCTGCTGCTCCGTCCTTTCTTCTGCTTTCTGGTACACAAGAACACAACTAGTTTACTTCCAGAATCAAATCTCATTTAAACTGCAGCACTTATTTAATTTACATTTTCCTTGTTCATTTTGTGAAAATAACCACAAAAGGAAAAAAAAAAAAGAAGTTGTCTGACCTTAACTCTCCAGGACCAGGATTTGGGCATCACTATCTTGGGGCATTAAAAACATGAACAGTTTCCGGGTCTGAAGCCCCAGTCCCCAATCCTGATCCTGGAGATTTCAGATCCAGCAAAACTGGCTTCGGTATTCAGACGCTTCTGAAGGCCTTCATTACCTGGATCAGGTGTGTTTGATTCTCCAAGGTAATGAAAGCCTTCAGTGTAATCTGAGCATTAGGGCCTGTTGTGTCGGATCCCGGCTCTCCAGAGTGGCAGCACTCTGGTACCAGGGTTTAATGTAAACTGCTGATTTAAGTGCGTCACAGACTTTGCTAAAATGACCTATATATTTATTAGTTTTGCAGCATAACTGCTTTTATGACCACACTTAACATTGTTTTTGTGACTAAATGTCTTCCATGAACACTTCCTTGCTTCACTCAAGTTCTCAGTAAGGCCATTTAAGCCCATGTTGTACACTATGCAATTACCATCAACCCTAATAATAAACTCGAAGGAAGTTGTGTTGTTGGGATTCTCACCTTGATCTCCTCAGCACAAGATCCAGGAGCTGCCTCAGCATCTTTCTGAGAATTTACTTGTTGGACTGAGGAATCGAGTCCACATGCTCCTTCATGTCTGAGTGTCAGAAATCAACGTCAGCAAAACAAACAAACAGTTATTATTTTAACCCAACTGAAACGGGTTAATACAGAAAAATACCTTTTACTGAATCCTTTCTTTGTTTCTGTTTTCTTCGGTTTACCTTCAGCTTTGAAACAAAAATAAATAAATAAATTATGACAAACTGAACAGATATCCCGAGAGAAACACACATCGCTACTGTTACAGCAAAACCTCGTATCTCCAAAATGGTAACTTTACAGGAGAAGGAAAAAACCTTTTTTACTTTTAATGTAAGTCAATGGAACCAGAATTTTTACCAAGTCATTTTGGGCTGTTTCCGTTGGTACATTCATCACGAAGGTTAAATCCAATGTAAAGCGCAACAGGTACTTTCAGATCATGTGAAAAAATGAACAACAACAAAAAAGTGGAGATACAAGGTTTTGTTCTGACAGCAGCGATATAACTTCTAGCTAATGAATGGTTTTCTACGGAGCTCCACTGGTGACATCCTGTATAAATAAAAAATAACGCGTGGCTTATTAACGCGTGGGAACGAGATCCTAATGTGTGGCCACGACTAAGTAAGACGTGGGAACAAGATAATTGAGTCGTGGCCACGACTTAGTAAAGCATGGGAACGAGATCGTAATGCGTGGCCATGTCTTAGTAAGCCGTGATCTCGTTCCCATGCCTTACTAAGTCGTGGCCACGCATCAGGATCTCATTTCCCATGTGTTAATAAGTTGTGGCCACACATTATTTATTATTTATACAGGATGTCACCAGCGGGGCTCCGTAGCGTTCCAACAATACTTGGCCGAGTTACCCACCTCCTGTCTAACTACCCGCCGCAGGTCATGGGTTAGTAAGCCAAGTAAACAAATTTACCAAATCAATAACTTGGAACTATTTTATCGCCCACGTCTCTCCTCACCGTAGTACTCTGCCCCTGTGGGCGGAGACTGTACTGTGTGAACGTAACGGACTGGATTCACTCAGACATGTAAACCATAAAGACCTCTTTTGTAAATAGTAGTATCATGAATTAGGACTTTGCACTGTGTTTGGCTTTGTTGGCGCCTGATGTCAGCTGTGCTTCTTCACGTTAGCTGTCCCGCCACATATCACACGCGTTTTTGAGGGGTGCTTTTTGAGGTCAATTTCAATGAGAGGCACACATTTGCTCGCCGGTAGTGTGTGGGAAAGGAGGGGGGGGATTAAAGGCCGATTTATAGTCCAGGCGACAAGCGTCGTTCGACGTAAAACAGACAAAATTAGTGTCTGTGTGTAGCAGACCTTGTCGCGTACCACTAAAATCTGGAAAGGGCGCAGACGCTGTTGCACTCTGATTGAACAGAAACTCAAAGGTCTATGTTCTGGATTGTTGCTATGGTCACGGTGTGCGGCTGTGTTTACTTTCTTGCTGATTCAGTGCCGTGAGAAACAGAACGGGTTGCCAGCTATTCAGAACCTGGATCAATATGGATTTATAAGACGGTTTGTTTTCATTTTCAAACATTTTTTCCGCGACTGCAATCACTTTCACACGGAATTTTCTGGGAAAACTGTAAATCTGGCAACCCTGCTTGAAAACAAGCGCCTCTCATTGAAATATATTTAGAAAGCACCCAAGCCTCCCAAAAACACGCAGTGTGATATGTGGTGGGATAACGAGGAGAAGCGCACCTAAAAACAGCGGCAACAAACCAAAACACAGGCCAAAGCCCTAATTTCTGATTTTACTATTATTTCTGGTTGCAGCGTCGCTGTAACAGCTATTTTCAGGTTGTTCTGTGCGGTTTCATTGCTGCTTCTGTAGCTGTGCTTTCATACAGGTTTTTAATAGAAAACACACACAAACCACTTTCTATGCCTGTCACGATTGGCTCCTCCCACTCCTCCATGTGCTTTTGTGTTTACTTTTTATCGTCCATGTGATTCTTTGTTTGGTTTCCTCCCGGTTCTGCCCCTTGTTTCTTGTCTCCGCCCTCGATTGTTACCTGTTGTCCACCTGTGTCTTGTGAACCCTCGTTAGCCCTCTTGTATTTAAGCCCTGTGTTTTCGTTAGTCTAGTGCTGGGCTTTGTTCGATCATGCTGTTTGATCGTGTTGGCTGTATTGTATTGTATTCTCGTGGTGTTCGGTTCTTGTTTGAGGTTGTGTGTTCATTTCGTCATGTCTGTCCCTCCTGTTCTCCGTATCGGCTGTTTGAACCTGGACCGTTTTGACTATGACCCTGGATTTGCCCTTAATAAAAGTCGCTTATCTCCGCGTATGCGTCCACCTCCTCGCTCCCCAACGTTACAGAGCCAACGAGTTGAAAGCCTACAGCGCTTTTTTGTCGCCTGGACTATAAACTGGCCTTAAGGCCTTGCCACCACAGCCAGTTTACGGGAAGCCTGGCCACTTCATATTTCTTCCGTTACATCTAAAACATCTTTTAATTTTGGAAAGTAGAAGGATATACTTCTTTAAAAAATGCAATGAAAACTTGTCTGTGTATATGCTTTGGGCAGCAGGACGCCAGCGTTACTGCTACTGATTGCTGACTGGTTGACATTACTGCTAGTACTGATTGGCTGGTGAGCGGAGCAGCTCACTGGCTGAGCCAAGGCTCCCACTTGCTGACATCATGACTATACATACAATGCCATTATAAAGTCCTATAACTGGAGCTAAAAATCACTCAGAAATATAACAGTGGTGGTTTATATACTGAAAAAACACTGAAATGAATGTTCTTCTATATAAAAACATTTCAGAATGTACAAACTATGACTTCGCTCAAATGCTCCATATCAACCCTTTCATTTAGGACTCGTGCCAAATTGTGTCGCTGTCAACAATTCTCTTTCCCACATCCTCAGAGAGTTCTTTACCATGATTTGCCATGCTGAATATCCAGTGGTCAGTATGAGTGAATTGCACCTAAAACAGCAGATTTAACAGCCCTGCTCCCCATTCACACCAGGAACCTTGGAACTCTAACGAGTCACGTGACACCAGGGAGGGACGACGACACAAATGGGCACAATGTGGACATGTTCGCTGTGAGGTGGACTCACTTGGTTTGCCAGCTATTTCGACAATAATGGCTGTGCGTTGAGTTCTTTTGAGAGGACAGTAAATCTCGAAAAGATGAAATAAAATATTTGTAGAAATGTGAGGGGTGTACTCACTTAGACTGCAAGTCTAAGTACTGGGAACCTGGCCTAAAGACGGCAACTGATGGCTAACTGATTAGATTTGTACTGCCCACACCAGGTTCTGCAATATTTTGATAACAAGATCCTGCTTATTTTAGATTGGCTGTCGATATTTATCAGATCTAAAAAAAAAAGAAATAATACAAATGATGTTATTAAGCTACTAACCACCTAAACATGCCATTTGAGACTGTTTAACAACTCAATATGGTTTGTCAAGTGTGTTAATTTAAGCATGTCTTGTAGCACCAGTACCAAACTTGACGCTGAACATGTCTTGGCTGACTGATGAAAGCTGGGAAAAGTGAGCCATTTCATTTTTGGCAGGAGCACTGCTTTCCTTACCCAGCATTCTCGCTCTGCCCTTACCTTTTACTTCATAAGGCTCCATCATAAAGCGGCTGTACTGCTGACAGAGGTCTCTCATTCCTTCTGGATCAGCACTGCAAAAGTTCTGAGCTACCATATTGGCTTCCAATGCTTTCTCTTTATCTCCCAGAAAGAATAAAGCATCACAGAAGCGATAATGGCCCTGGAATATATGAAGGAATTGACAAAAACAGAAATTAACAGGAAAATAAAGTAAAGAAGTTCATGAAAGTTTGCACGCTGCAGACTCGGGGCGAAACAGCAGAAGAGGCTTACCTTTGCCCAGTCTCTTTTCAGAATAATAGCTCTCTTGCCATCACCCACTGCTTTCCTGAAACGGATGAAAAACAGCTTAACCCTCCTAATATCTCAGAGATCAATTTAAACCCCATTCAGTGTTAAATGCTTCATATGCATTCCATTAAATCAGAAAAACACAACCTTAAAACTATAATATATTTTGAACGTTCCATGTTGTTCACATTTTGTACATATCAGTGTTCTTTGGGGTCATTTTGACCTCAGGCCGTTTTAGCTGTATGAAACATGAGATATATTAACATCTTACACGCATTTGCTTTGGATTATACTGGGGACACTATAACATGCAATTTTATAATCTTCAAAAAAATAAAAATAAAATACAATAAAATAAAACTCACACACCATGTACCTTCTGCTTTAGGGCCCTAACCTCACATAACCTACATGTGATACCACGAGAACCACTGAAAGGTCACACAACATGGGGCTGGGTAAAACATAATTCCAATGAGAACTTTGATATTTTCCACAGCAAAATATAATTCCAGGAAGGACATATCGTTCACACAACACAGGGGAAGAGCAAACATATTGCGGCGTCAACCACGGGCTATGCTACTGTGAGGAGATCAGGAGGTGTGGGCATGCAAGGTGGATCCCGGTAAGAAAACTGCTGTGGTTACTAGAGTAGTTGTGTTACTCTGAGTAAACTGCATCCAGGGCGGTTGGATTCTGACACTCCTCATATGTTGCATCCTTCCTTTGTTTCATGTTGTAGTAGCGCTGGACTGAGCACTTCTTGTTCAAAATAACAAAACAACGTTTTCCATATCTGCTTCTACGGCAATGCCACAGTGTTGTCAGAAGTGGGAAACAAATTAAACTCCACTCTCCACTTAACGGACGGCCAGACAGAAGCTCCTGGAGATTTGGAGGCTAAAGGGAAAGTAATACCTTTGTCAAAATCTTCAACGCTGGAGATAATGGAGAAAATGGGAGGTGGAGGAGAGAAGGGCTGCTGCTGCTGTCATTACCCCCAGTAAGGAGAACACAGCGCTCAGTCTCTCCAATCACTGATGGATAGGACGCTCACACAGCGGTTGTTCCGCGGCCTACCAGCTTCAGAGCAAAAGCTGAGGAGCCGAGGAGCCCCTGCGACAAGGACACGGAACCGAGAGAGGACTGGTGGTATGGAACAGGCACCCTGCGGCACTTGTGCTGCCCGGGACTTGGGACTCACCACAGGCACTTTGTTCGGACTGCGTGCGCTGCCAGAACGGCTGACCTTTGAGTGGGGAGCCATGTCATGTAATGTGTATTGCGGATGTATGGGGGGCTGTGATGGGGGTTATGTTTTTTTTTAAAGGCTATTTAGGTAGTCACCAAAACCTGACACAATACTGGGTAACAATTTTAATTACAATTCTTTTTCTGGAGGTTTAAACTGCTGGGATCAAATTGCTCCCTAAAACAAAAAATGTTAGTAAATCTGAAGATGAAAGGAGGGTTAACAAAGTTTTAGTAGATACACATTAAAGTCTTTAAAGGCATTAGCTTTTTCGCATCAACTTACAGATATTTTTCACATCGAAGAAAGCAGAGAGCTCTGTTACCATACAGCAGGTGGTTGTTGGTACTGAAAGGAAGAATATGCTTACAATGAGCAAGTTCACAGTTACGACATGAAGTTACATGATGTAGCTACAAAGCTTCTCATGTATAAGGCTGAGACACATGAACTCAAACTGAATCCAAAACTTACTGGTACTTAATAGCTTTTGTGTACCACTTCACTGCTAGATCATATTTTTTCTTTTGGAACTGTTCATTCCCTTTGTTCTTCATTTCTTCACTTTTCTGAGAAAACAAAGAAGATATGTGGGTTAGAGCGAAATACTGAAGACTGTATACTTTTAATCAGTGATCCGAGTTGTAAAACACTGATTTCAACAAACTGTACTGCCCCTCACTTTGAAAGCACTACTGCCGTGACATCTTTGAAGTGGAACTTCCCTTTTTCATATAGCACTTGTTAACATCAGCTACCCTTTATTGTGTGTCTGGACATTTCATAACAAATGCACTAAAGGAAATGGTCAAAAAAAGTACACGGAATGAACCTGTGTACAATAATGTACATTAAAGTGAACAAAACCTTTTTTCCCACCTTTTCTTTGATATGTTTTTAATACAGTATACTTATTAAACAGCCTAACTACCCAGATTATTGTAAATCTTTAAGACAAAGCTCAAACTAGTGATACAACACCTATGAAATGAGTGTTTGCAAACAGATCCCAAATGAACACTTATCAAAATCCTAATCAGGAGTAACTTGGACTTCCAACCTGTAAACTCCACGGCTCTGGCTCTACTGACAGCTCTCTTATCATCTTCTTTTTGCTGCATGACACCACCTGAACATAGCGAGCATCTGAGGACATGTGGGAAGAAAAAAAATAATCAAAACTAAGTTATCATTCATTCCGTTTCCAGCAGTCAACATCTGAGTGAATAAAGGAACTGATGTTGGGCTGGGGAATGAACTCTCTCCACACTAGTCAGACGGTATCCTGGGCCACACGAGGTCGATGAATTGCTTATGTTAGAAATATAAATCAGACCTTCGAGTTAGTTTGTTTATTTCCACATCACATTTGTAATACGTCTAATATGTAACAAACCAATGACTATAGTATAATCTGTCATTAAACTATGATCACATTGTTTAACACTGTAAATTCAGTCATGCACAAAAATTTTATCATATTATGTTGACAACACTTAGGCACATATTAATGTTTTGTTTGTAGTTTTCTGAATATATATATATATATATATATATATATATATATATATGTGTGTGTGTGTGTGTGTGTGTGTGTGTGTATATATATATATATATACACACACACACACACACACACACACACACACACACACACACACACACACACATACATACATACACTGCTCAGAAAAATAAAGGGAAACAAAGTTGAATGTGCTGACAACAAAATCACACAAAAATCAATGGAAATCAAATTTATTAACCTGTGTGGATTTGGAGTCACACACAAAATTAAAGTGGAAAAACACACGACAGGCTGATCCAACTTTGATGTAATGTCCTTAAAACAAGTCAAAATGAGGCTCAGTATTGTGTGTGGCCTCCACGTGCCTGTATGACCTCCCTACAACGCCTGGGCATGCTCCTGATGAGGTGGCGGACCTCCCAGACCTGGACTAATCCATCCGCCAACTCCTGGACAGTCTGTAGTGCAACGTGGCGTTGGTGGATGGAGCGAGACATGATGTCCCAGATGTGCTCAATTGGATTCAGGTCTGGGGAACGGGCGGGCCGGTCCATAGCTTCAATGCCTTCATCTTGCAGGAACTGCTGACACACTCCAGCCACATGAGGTCTAGCATTGTCCTGCATTAGGAGGAACCCAGGGCCAACCACGCCAGCATATGGTCTCACAAGGGGTCTGAGGATCTTATCTCGGTACCTAATGGCAGTCAGGCTAGCCTCTGGCGAGCACATGGAGGGCTGTGCGGCCCTCCAAAGAAATGCCACCCCACACCATTATTGACCCACTGCCAAACCGGTCATGCTGAAGGATGTTGCAGGCAGCAGATCGCTCTCCACGGCGTCTCCAGACTCTGTCACATCTCTCACATGTGCTCAGTGTGGACCTGCTTTCATCTGTGAAGAGCTCAGGGCGCCAGTGGCGAATTTGCCAATCCTGGTGTTCTCTGGCAAATGCCAAGCGTCCTGCACGGTGTTGGGCTGTGAGCACAACCCCCATCTGTGGACGTCGGGCCCTCATGCCATCCTCATGGAGTCAGTTTCTAACCGTTTGTGCAGACAAATGCGCATTTGTGGCCTGCTGGAGGTCATTTTGCAGGGCTCTGGCAGTGCTCCTCATGTTCCTCCTTGCACAAAGGCGGAGGTAGCGGTTCTGCTGCTGGGTTGTTGCCCTCCTACAGCCTCCTCCACATCTCCTGGTGTACTGGCTCATCTCCTGGTAGCCCCTCCAGCCTCTGGACACTAAACTGACAGATACAGCAAACCTTCTTGCCACAGCTAGCATTGATGTGCCATCCTGGATGAGCTGCGCTACCTGAGCCACTTGTGTGGGTTGTAGAGTCCGTCTCCTGCTACCACGAGTGTGAAAGCAGCACCAACATTCAAAAGTGACCAAAACATCAGCCAGAAAGTTGTTGAGCGTGTCTTGCTAATTACCAAAAATTTCCACCTGTTTTCTATTCCATTTGCACAACAGCATGTGATCAACAATCAATGTTGCTTCCTAAGTGGACAGTTTACTTGGAGTTATATTGTGTTGTTTAAGTGTTCCCTTTATTTTTTTGAGCAGTGTATATATATATATATATATATATATATATATATATATATATATATATATATACATATACATACATACATACACACACACACACACACACACACACACATATATATATATATATATATATATATATATATATATATATATACATACACACACACACACACACATATATATATATATATATATATATATATATATACACACACACACACACACATATATATATATATATATATATACACACACACACACACATACACACACACATATATATATATATATATATATATATATATATACACACACACACACACACACACACACACATATATATATATATATATATATATATATATATATATATATACACATACATACATATACATACACACACACACACACACACACACACACACATTAAGATTAAGTTTAGATTAAGTGACCCTTATTAGTCCCACAACAGGGAAATTTCACCTCCGCATTTAACCCATCCGTGAAGTGAAACACCACATACACTCTAGTGAGCACACACACTAGGGGGCAGTGAGCACACTTGCCCGGAGTGGTGGGCAGCCCAATCCGCAGTGCCCGGGTCAGTGTAGCCAAAATTTTATATCAAGGTATTCTATAAAAAAAAAAACAATTGCTGGTGCTTTTGGTATGTTGACACTTTTGTGCTTTAGGTATAAAATTATAGTTTTTTTTCTTCCAATAAAACCATTTCGATGCTTTAAAAAGCCCCATTTTTGTTCACAATGTCTACTTATTTTAGAAAGTCCCTTCATCTTTAATAAGAACCATATTTAACAACTGAAAATAATTTTATTGTACAAAACAGTAAATCAGAATAATAACAAGCAGTCTGGTTAATCTTTTATGTCTCTCCTTCAGTAAGTTCACTTAACAGCGCAAGGTGATTGAGGGAGAGTTGCATTTTCATTTTCACTGAAATGCAACTAAAGTATCAATGACAGTCTTTCACTACTTCTTTGTCGGTGTAAAATAACTGACTGCAAGTCATTTGTTGCTGCACAATTTATCAACCACCCTGTCCTTCAATAGAAAGGGACCACCACAGTAGCACATGGGTCATAGTAATTGACTGTAAACCAGCAAAGATCACCTATATGGAAGGTGTTTCGGATTAAAAGGCCATAAGTGTAGATAGAGAGTAAAGATACATAATAAATGGCAACTCCCAGGCTTAACTGCACTTGACTTACACTCAATGAAGATGAACTGCAGAACATGATAGCGTGTTGACTTTGGGCCAAGATCCAGGAGTTTCCTGCTAAAGCCTGGCGGCCCAAATTCCTCAAGCCACTTCACTGCATCCACAAGACAATCCTCTTGCTGCAGAGACAGGTACAGAGAGACAGGCAGTGGGCAAGACAGAAACACAGTAATAAGCATGTCTGAAGTAACTGTGTTCTGTATATAATCCTTCATTATACATAATAGTTAATAATAAAAGCAAATCATCAGTGCATATGTAAAGTTTATTATTCCCATTAATTGAAATAAACAAGCCCTGCCTGATAAGACGCATGTGTAAATATTAATATGGGTAAATATAAAACATGTTGATTCTCATGACACCACAAAACAATGAACTCAAAAGTGGCTGATTTTGCAGCTAGTTGCTGTACATGGAATACACTTTCCAAGCACTTCACTATGACCACCTCCTTGTTTCTACGCTCATTGTCCATTTTATCAGCTCCACTTACTGTATAGCTGCACTTTGTAGTTCTACAGTTACAGACTGTAGTCCATCTGTTTCTCTGATACTTTGTTACCCCCTTTTACCCTGTTCTTCTTTGGTCAGGACCCCCACAGATCAGGTATGAGGTATGGGTGGTGGATCATTCTCAGCACTGCAGTGACACTGATGTGGTGGTGGTGTGTTAGTGTGTGTTGTGCTGGTATGGGTGGATCAGACAGCAATGCTGCTGGACTCTGACGTGGATGTGGTAGAAGTGATGGCAGTGAGGCGGTGTGGTCCATCCCTGACCCACCTGACGTTGTTGAGAAACTCTTCTTAAATTATTTTTAATTATGCACGGCTTCTCCAGCTGGTAAAAACAGCTGACCTGAAACTTTCTCCCACTATTCCATAACAGATCTGTGAAATGTTCCACTGTTTGGTGAGAGTTTGTCATGTTCTGGACATAAAGGACAGCAAAAATCAGCCCAGCTCTACTAGACATAAAATCCCAATAATGCAATTAAACAATCTTACCAGTTTAAAAGAGGTGCTAAATAATACCAGCTCCCTTGCTTTCCTCTCAGCTTCTGTGTCTGCAAGCTATATATATATAGAGAGAGAGAAAAAACACTCAGAATGAGCTTCACTAGCTAGACTAGAAAGTGTCTGCATAGTCCTCCAACTCCAGTCCTATACTCCACCTACACATTTTCACTTGATGCAGGAAAAACACAAAACTGTGCAGCAGTGGGAGTCAAGGACACTGGGATGTTTTAAGGAAAGATTGTGGCCTTTGTTCAAATGTCATTAAAGGACTTTAAAGTCTAGAGGAAAAAATGTAATACATACACATCTTTCTATAGTGTTAAGGATGAGCTCCAGGATTTCAATTCTGTGCAGCCTTTTTAAGCTCAAATCGTTTGAAACACTGAAACAGAGAGAAAAACAGAGCAAGGTCTCACAACATGAACAGCAATGGCAATGCAAAATCTCTAAATAAAACACTACTTTCAGTCAAACAGAGGAAATAAACTGCAAATTTGGTTTATGCCGGTGGGCAAGGTTTCAGGAGTGTAATGATGCACATTTTCGATTCTGAGGTTTGGTTCAATTCGATACTTTATGTATTAAAAACCTCAGCCGCTACGTCATAGCAGGCCGTTCCAAAGTGAAGGAGCCCTCGTATACAGCCTAGAAACATTCGGAGTGATTTCAAGGTCTTTCCAGATGTGTCTTTCCAGGCCTTCAGTTACCCACAGTTCTCCGTGCACAAGTGACACGAAGGAAAAAAAAAAAAACAGCATCACTAAAACGGCGGAAAACAAAGCCACTGGAGCAGAATTTGTTTTAAAATGTAAATTGTTCACAAATTCCACTGATCTGATGCGGCTTAAACTGAGACAACTGTGAAGGGATTTACATTGTACTATTTCATGATCATTGTCATGTGAGCCTTAACAGTCCTGATACCTCCTATTTGAGCATGCGACATGCAAGCGAATCACTAACGAGCCATTTAATGCTTTATTAGGCCTGATCCTCCCAGGTGACGGTGCAAGTTAAATGTACTAATAACATGGTAAACGTGATAGTTTATTAACAGCACTAATATTTTTATATATTTTCCTAGGTTTACCCAGAAATCATATTGAGTTCCAACCTGAAGCCCAGCTGCTCGTGTGTGACTGCTGCAACCAAAGTCTTCTCAATTAAACACACATCAAGTCAAACATCAAGTCAAGCCATCAAGTTCCACTGATGGCTCTTTCAATGAAAGTTATTTCTAGCTACAGCAAATTTGTTAGGTCTCCCCAAAATTACACAATATCACCAATGCTAGTCAAGTCAAGTTTATTTGTATGGCGCTTTTTACAACAATGTTGTCACAAAGCAGCTTTACAGAAGTTTGAAAACACACAGTTACAACATACATCCACCAATGAGCAAGCTGGAGGCGACGGTGGCAAGGACAGACTCCCTCAGACTGGAGGAAGAAACCTTGGGAGGAACCAAGACTCTCAAGGGGAGACCCGTCCTCCTCTGGTAAAACAGTGTTTAAATTTAATAAGCTAAGTACCAAATAGAAGCTAAGAGGATCTCTGTCTGAAGACTGGATGGTAAAGCTTTAGAAACTGCACTGGTAGAGGCGGCCTCTGACTGAGGCGGCCTCTGACTGAGTCTTTATGAAAAGTGGGACTGAGCTGAAACAGTCCCATCCTATCTCAATGCTGGTACATCTGGATGGCACAGTGACGTAACTGAGGGTGTTGCAGTTGGCACAAATGAACAGGACAAAGGAGGGCAAAGGCAAACACAAGCTTCCTCTAAGCCACATGAAGCCAGTCGCTGATTATTTTTGAACTGCTGCTAACACAGCATTAGACAGCTGAACGCACGATTGGCCAGTTCCGTTAAAGAGTAACTACACCCTTTTATTCTGAGCTCCACCCCTGGATCAACTATGAAAACTGCTCAAAAATGGGGGGCGGGGGGGCACCCTGGCAGGAGCACTGCAGTGATGTATGGGTTTGTAGGTGGGGCTGCAAGGGAAACCAGGTGGTCTGGGCTGTTGTGTTTTTTTAGAGCTAGAAAATAAGGAGTGATGGAATCAAATGGTACTTTTGCAACAGAGAGACATTATTGACATTATTTCTCTTCTACCATCCCCATCTTTGACGAGGGAAGGTGTTTCTGATCAGGCAGTGCATCTCGAGCTTTGAGTCACTGACTCAAGCTTACCAGCGTTACATCTGATTCAGTTCCCCTTCAAATTCACGTTCCTTTTCAGAAATCCAACCGTCAGGTGCTCACAGAACAGAAATCAGTGGCAAGCAACACTGGAACTACGGAAAGCAGGGAAAGAGTTTGAGAAAGGCGGCATGGACGAAAGGTTGACACAGTCAGTAAGAATGGAAATTTAACGTTGATCTTTCCTGAACCGTTTCGTTTTCCATAGTTCCGTTGATTTCTGTTCAGTGAGTCACACCCAGGTGTTTGAGTTGTGAAGGGAAACATGAATCGGATGCGATGCCGGCAGCTTTATGGAGACTCAAGGATCCTCACTTAATCGGTCCAACTTCTTTTATTACAAACTAAGCTCAGCTTAACTGGGTTATTTACAGCTGGTACAGACAGCTGGCATATCTCAGCCCTGTGAGGTGGTGCTGGGAGTAATTAGCTCAAGTGAGAGTGATTATCTCCTCACTCTGGGCTCCCATGCTTTCATATTTATGAGTGTGGCATGGCATCAGGGAGTGGTAACGCTGTTTGGCTGATGTACACACTGAGACGCGTCATGATACTTCGGTAAGAAGACACACATCCGTGCCTGTAGCAGAGCTGAACCAGAGGGACGCCGCAGAAGCGGATCTGGCCACGATAAAGACGACGTTTTCACAGTGTGGGAAGATGCGTTTACATTTTAAGCAAGGCTGGTATATTTTATCATTACAGAGCTGTGCATTTCAGGCGTTAATGAAAAAGGTCTTAGGGTTTAGTTACTCTTTAAGACAACTAACAGGCACCTGCCCTGGCCCGGAGTGATGTGGGGAGAGGGCCTCTCAGCCACAGACGGCTGTAGCATCACCGGGGATTGAACTCGTTTTCTCCTAAGCCAACGCTTAGATGGCTGCACCAGCCAGAACCCCACAAATTTGTTTCTTACCAAAGTTCGTCATGTCTTAAATATCGGTTACAAGCAAACCACAGACCTAATGTCAACCGTATCGGTCATATCAGCATCGTCAGCAGCGGAAGACCTTTTAACCAAATAAATCAAATAAATCACAGGGCTGCAACTATCAAATATTTTTGGAATCAAGCATTCTGTCAATTTTTTCATCGATTAATCAAGTAATCGGATAATTCACACTTGTTTTTAAACAACTATATCGACGGTGTGTTATGCAACATGAGAGGCCTCTTAAAATGAGCAAGCAACTGGCTGTTATTCCTCACTCAACACGTTTACTAGATCAAAGCTTAAAACCTCTGGCTTATTGGCTCCAGAACTAAGCCCATTTATTCAACCTTTCTGTGAAACTTTTATGATGTACATGAAAAAAAATACGAAATACAACTTCAGAAACAGGTCAGGCTATTTGTCCTTAGTTTTATCCTAATAAAAAAAGGAAAAAGTGTGTAGTGAACGTAGTCATAAATGAATTCGTCCATCTGTTGCATTTATTATTACTACCTTATGTATGGGGAAAGTGTGTTTTGAGATGTAGCCCATCAGAGTGAGTGAGTGTGTGTGTGTGTGTGTGTGTGTGTGTGCGCGAGAGGGAGAGATGAGGAGAGAGTGCATTTGCTGTCTTGCTACTTATTATGCCTGGTCACTATCGACTCCTAACATGGGCTACAAATAATTACAGATACTGTACGTTCTACCAAGCGCTGGCGATCATATCAGTTAACCATCGTAAACATACGCTGTAGCGGCTCCGAGTCCGCTTGGCGAGGTGCTGCTCATGGAGGATGCTTTTGGTTCAGGTGCTGCAGCATTGACGAAGTACTATTCTGGTGGGCCAGGTCCGTTTTACAGTGTATACACTGCACTACATTGTCCGCCTTGGTCCCACACTTCAGACATTTTCAGCCTTTTACGCAGACCGGTATTTTTAAACAAACTGTGTATGCTGAGAAAATCTGCAACACCACCTTCAGCACCGCAACGTGGAGGCTTGTGACAGCATAAAAAATCAAATAAAACAGTGTCCTGTGACTTTTGACTCACCCTGTAAATTAGTTGGGGAGTGAAAACCTGCAGATATTAGTCTGACAATTAAGGTTCATCCCGTAAATTAAAAGACAAGGATTCTTTTTCCTTTATAAAAACACTGAACACTTAATACCCTAATTCACATATTTGCAAGACCTTTTGTCACGACCACAGCGATAGATTTTCTATCTATGCACTTGAAGGCATTTTACTGAAAATTGCAGAAACAATAACGGAACACATCCGAGTTAGAAATGGGCTGCGTCCAGTGTTTCTCTTGTAAAGTTGAAGCAAAAATACATTAAACCGTTTCCGTTTGGTCGGTCATATCATGCAATGAAATCACTTCCAATTCAGTCATCAACTGCGTCAGATACGGAAACCTAAAGCAGATCAACACACACAAAAGAGGAAGCTAGCACCCAGAAAAAAAATACAAATAACCAAGCTAGTCTGTGTGCATTAAAGTACAGGGTGAGTCAAAAGTCACAGGACAGGTTTAATTTATTTTATTTTTTATTTTATTATCGACTTTTATCTCTGGGGTCATCTCAAACAAACTGTGTATGCTGAGAAAATCAGCAACAAACACCACCGTCAGCACCGCATCGTGGAGGCTTGTGGCAGCACTTCTCCAGAGGTTCTCATGCAGGTTCATAACGATCGGATCCTGCGCCTTCAGCTCTGTGTTCAGCACCAGGGACGGCACACTGAACCCGTCAGATAGCTGTGCATCACAAGCAACGTTCCCAGTTGTCGTCGCAACTTTCTGTGTTGATAACTTTTGAACCACAAGAGATATTGCAAATCTGATTGCGGTAATCGATTTTCCGAGACACTTCCCGTCTTCTTAGATATGCTATATGACCACCTTCCCATTGGAAAAAACTTGCCCTTGATCCAATATGACGGCTTTCAAGATGCTGGCCATGTTCCGGACATATCCTAAAAGATAAGCCCCCTCACCCATCACTTGCTGGGGTATTCAGATCTGTCATTTTCCCTTTCGTTTCTGAAATAAAACGGTGTCCTGTGACTTTTGACTCACCCTGTGTGTGCAGCCCTATTAAATGGATAATTTAGAGCAGCTGGGCCAACAGCTTGAAACTGCGGCTCACTTAGCCAGCGCTGCTTTTCTCTCTGCTAAACTAAAACAGAATGAGCTGAAAAGCAGACAGCAATGCACTTATTTTTGATTTTAACAGGATATTAGTATCTCACCGTGCCGAGTGCCTGCCTTGAATGCACTGTATATTCTCTAAATTTCTCTACAGAGAAAACCAGCTTTTCAGACGCCATTGAAGTGTTTTCTTTTCACATCTTTTATGTTTTTTAGGTCATGCACAACCTTGCATTGCAGCCTCTGCTATTCTGCATTTCCCTTCATCAATCAAGTGACATAAAAGGGATGTGCGATCGTCATCAAGACAACCAAGCAATAACTTGATTCATGGATATCATATTATCAACGTTACCGATCGGTGAGCTGCTGCAGAACAAAAGCAGCAGCAAAGAGGAAATCTACAGTTCCCCTCCAAACAAGATGTGACACATCAGTATGACCGTAAGAGGCTAAAACGGTTGAGAAGTTGGAACATGCAGCCACTGTTTTAGGAAACGACGGAGACGAACAACCTGCTTCCACTTCATTTCACATTCAGATTCAAGCTGAACTATTGAAGGTGAAATGAATAAATACTGGTGAAGCTTTTTGGCACAATCATATTTTACAAACTGCAATGTGTTTTAAATAGAAAAACGCCTAAGAAAAGGTCTTTCTTCAGGGTCAATTTGAAGAGATTAAGCATTAGTGACTCTTATTAGTCCCACGATGGGGAAATTTCACCTCCGCATTTAAGCGATCCATGCAGTGAAACCCTCATACACACTAGTGAAAGCACACACACTAGGGGGCAGTGAGCACACTTGTCCGGAGCGGTTGGCCTATCCACAGCGCCCTGGGAGCAGTTGGGGTGTAGGTGTCTTGCTCAAGGGCACTTCAGTCACGTACTGTCTGCTCAGGGGATTGAACTGGCGACCTTCCGGTCACAGGGCTGGTTCCCTAACAGCACTGATACAATGCACCGTTACATCCCTGGTCAATTCTCGATATTTCGTAAAAACCCAAGTAACCAATGCCCTTATATGTGACACTGATCAAGTGAAGCAGTCCACCAAAGCAGTACCTTCCATGGCCTTTTCTTACTGTTAACTAGGGCTGAATGGTTTGAGGACATCTAATTGTGCTTTTTCTCCAACTTATACTGCAACATACTTTTTTAGCTTGACTGCTGAATGGCCAAACTGCCAGTAAGTTGTGGTTGTGATGTGAAAACCTCGGACTGGTCCAACATCATTTCTGACAATGAAGAACCGTCTTTTTGTGTGTACAATGGTTCTTTAGTAAAAACAGTGGCTCTATATAGAACCATGAACACTCCAAGATCCAACTGCACGTTTAAAGTGTTCTTTGCAGGGTGAAATGTTTTTCAGATTGATGGACTATGTGTTGGATGTGGTTCTATATACAGTACTGAGCAAAAGTTTTAAGCATCTAAGCAAATGTTTAACCAGTTGACCTCAGCAGTGAGTTTATTACAATATACATTAGAATAAAGTCGTATTCATAATTCAGATAAACAGAAAAACAATAAAAAGTAACAAGAGGTTCTTGGGTCCATATTTTTCCTTGACACCTTCACAGCCGCCACAGAGACTCGTTAATATCATCAATTACATAATGAGCTCAATTTACTGAGCTCTGTTTGGTCAAACCAGGAGCTGCTTTTTAACTACATATAATACTGGGCTTCCTCGAGGAGAGGCTTGGAAATGGGTAAACAAACACATTAACATCCAGAAAATCACTATTCATTATGTAAATATACACACATATATTAATTAGATTAAGATTAAGTGATCTTTATTAATCCCACAACAGGGAAAAACACCACATACACTCTAGTGAATACACACACACACTAGGGGGCAGTGAGCACACTTGCCCGGAGCGGTGGGCAGCCCAGCAGGCGAAAGTGGTCCAAATCCAATCTTTTTTCCATATGTGACACAGATGGGTCTGTGCGTCAGTGCGAACAGCAAAAACACATTTAATCTGACATTTTCAATTCTGACTTGAGACGCTTTCATATCTGGTACTGAAATCTGATCCGTGTCCGATCTGCGGCAGTGCGACCCCAGTCTGAACAGCCAGACTGGAATTCATGCACCTTTTATGTCAGTCCAACTGGACATTCGTCATCACTTCACTCCGCTGAGGCTCAAACATTTGGTTGATATTTCTGTACAAACATTACAAGAGACTTACCCAAAACCCTGAGTGTTCAAAGAGACTTAGAAACGACTGACCGCAGCTGCAGGAGATCGAGGCTGCAGGAACATGAAAAATTCCAAAGGCAAAGTCGAAAGAATCCGACGACACGAACCAAAGAAGTGACTGTGTCCGAATAACATTAATTTTTTACAGCGAGCTCAAATGATGAGGCCAACTGTCAATCAATAAAGTTTCATGACGGCTCCTGTGATCCTGGTGAAGATGACCTCGTGCATCGACTGGCGCTCGTTGGCAGTCATGATTGTTTAGGTGCGCCACATGAAGCCGCGAGAAGCTCTGCATGCGGGTCGGTTTAGGAGCTGATCTGTTCAGACTGACGTCGCATGCAGGTCCCATTTAAAAGATGATGTGAACAGCCAAACAAAAAAAACATCTCATGAGAAAATCTCGTTGAGAAAATCAGATTTGGGCCACTTTGAACGTAGCCTACAATAATATTTAAGATTTTATTTCTTTTTTATTTCTTCTAATGGAAACATTGCTGTAACTCTGCATTGTTACTACACAGGTACAACCCACTGTAATGAACTGGTTGATGAAAAAGAACAATTGGCCTCATTCACTAATATCTTCCCGGGTTTTCTTCTTAAACATGTTCTTGAGAAAGGTCTCAAGAAAAATTAGACGTCAGCTTCATGACATTTTCTTAAAGCACAGCATTGTTCGCACTTCTGTGCTCGAGTGTGTGTAGATTGTGTTCTTACCCAAGATCAAATCCCAAATAAGACAAGACTGGTGAATGTCAGAACCTCTGTGAAAACTGCATACGTGGGTTTTCTTCTTCAGAGCGGTTGATGAATGGGGCCCAAAGTTGTCACAGTTCCTGCTCAACCCCAATCATACAAATGACCCCATTTCTATTTGCCACTTCCATTTCCTTACATTAGGAACAGTGTTGAAATCTGTGGCCCAGCTCCAATAGAGCAATACTGACAGATCTCTAAGGCTCATATGAAGGTTCTGGATAGACCTAAATGCACTGACTGGAATCAGCAGATGATGCACTCACTGAAATCGGCAACTCTGCTGCATCACTGCATCATGCGAAAACGAAGAGTTCAACTCACTTGGAGTCCAAGAAGCCCATATCCACCGCCCAGGCAGTAGTGCTGTGATTCTCCTGCTGCCGAAACAGAACGTGCCACCAGAACACAGAGATGTGCAGCATGTGTCCGAGAGCCTGCCTCGTTTCCAGCTTTATTTTAGCCCACCGCTCATACAGGACATCTAAACGACAAATAAACCACACAATAAAAATACACAACACGATACAGCACCTTTCTCTCCCGCAAGCCCTGTGTGTTCCATCACTTTTCAATAGCTTTTACAAGATGCAAACAGCCAGCCTGCATTAAAAGGCTTGATATGGGTCATTCTACAGAAACGTCCACTTTTCTGTCTCTCCACAGAAGTCACTGGTGTTACTGATCGTCATTGGTGTTATACACAATAAAGGTAACACCGGAGACAATTTTAATGAAAAATGTATTTTACTGCAGAGCATCAAATCACATGCTGTCAATCATGCAACATCCACCAAAATATGTAATTTAATCCATTTCTATTCTATTTTTTCCACAAGTGACCTCAGAATAAAGTCAG
Organism: Pygocentrus nattereri; assembly: GCF_015220715.1. Classification (NCBI taxonomy): domain Eukaryota; kingdom Metazoa; phylum Chordata; class Actinopteri; order Characiformes; family Serrasalmidae; genus Pygocentrus; species Pygocentrus nattereri. Next base: position 35,077,606 of record NC_051228.1, on the reverse strand, counting down.
TCACAACAGCGACTTCAACTAAAGCTTCATATTAAATCACGAGCTTAATGAGAAAATTTCTCCCAGCACTTCTGTGGTGCTTGGAATTCTATATGATTGATTTTTTTTTTTTAATTGTTGTTTTTAAAATATAAATAAATTGTAACCCTAACACGTTTTATAAGTGTAATATTTTTATAAATGCTAGGGACACAAAAAATGGTTTCTGTAGAATGGCCGTTTATATTTTATACATTATACGTTAATATATACGCTGGCATATCCACTCAGTTAAAGTAAAGTAGTACAATCTTACCAGGTGGTTCCATGTGAATATATGGAAAAGTATTCTGGTAAATCTACAAGGAGAATAAAAATCAGAAATGTCAATAAATAAAGAAAAGGACTCTGAACGACATCACTGTGTAAATAAGTAAAGTTTGTCTGTTAAATGAATGATTAACTGAAAAATCGAAACCCGTAACAGTTGATTGGCATGTCCAGTGTTTGAAGCTAGTTTGCAATGGAACTATGAGAATGTAACAGAACTGTGCCCCCCCAAAAGACTCAGACCGCCCCCCCCCCAAAAGACTCAGACTGCTGCCCCCCAAAAAGACTCAGACCCCCCCCCCCCAAAAAAAAAGACTCAGCGACACAGATTTACACTATTTGTTAGTTATAATAGCCTCACAGCTTCCGTGCAAAACTATAAACAAACTTTGGATGCATAACATTGTTTTGCACAATCAACTCTGTCGGTGGTAAACAGCTCACCTGTCTAAATTAGATTATTCTGAACTGTCTCCTTTAAGGGGGAATCCACCCAATTTTTTAAATACTATCGTACAATTAAATGGTGAAGACGTAAACAAACACACTCAAACGTGCCCTGACGTGAAGAGAATGTCACCGAATCGTTAGCAGTGATGGTGAAAGGAACCAGACGTCCAAAGCGTTTAGTGCCTCTAAAAGCACATTCAAAGGAAGCTACTGCATGAAATGGTAAGCAATACTCTACTGTATACATTTACATGCACTCAATAATCCGATCATAATCGGATTTCTGCAGTTATCCGGTTATTCAAATGGTCATGTAAACACCACACTCCGATCGAGAAATCCGATAAAAGAGCCGGATTTCAGCTCGGTAATCAGATTTCTCAGTGCGTGTAAACTCGTACTCCGATTTCTATCGGATTCCTCAGCCTGCGCACGCGTGAGGTCAGATGGTCGATGTCACGAGATGCAGCAAAACACTGTTGGCGCGGCTCGGAAACCAAACACGAAATAAAGGATTTAAATATTCTTCGTCTCCTAGATGATGCGAATTCATGTTTTCAGGTAAAGTCGCGATGTTTAAAAAAAGCTGCGGTATGACGTTTGAGTTTTACGTTATGTTTACGTCACGTCTTCTCCTGCGAGTTTATTCCCTGGTTGCACAGCAGAAATCCGATGACTGTCTGACTCATGCGGACCCGGAGTTTCCCAGTTATCTGATGACTCAAGTGCGTGTAAACATGTTGATTGGATCACTGAGCGCATGTAAAGACACTCATTGTTTCTGATACTTTCACAAGAAGATTTTAGCTTGAAATGTATATTTTGCTGAGAAGGTCGTTGGCGCCTCCCTCCCCTCCATCCGAGAGGTATACAGCTCCCGTCTCACCTGGAAAGCCCTCTGCATGGCAGGTGATCCCACTCATCCACTACACAGCTTCTTCAGCCTACTGCCATCAGGAAGAAGGCTGTGGGGTCTCCGGGCCAGGACCAGCAGACTGGGGGGGAGCTTCATCCACCAGGCTGTCAGGACGCTCAACTCTCTCCCTACCCTAAAACGGCTCTACGTGTGCTGCAGAAATCACGGTCCCTGGGTTCCATCACCACCACCGTAAGGAAACGAAGCATCCGAGATCAAAGCGCACACGGCTTTACATCTCAATGACTGAACTACACAGAGCTCTTGGAACTTTGTTTGATGGAATTCCCCATTTAAGCTTTCTGGTTTTCATATTCACACTTACAATTTTGGTCTTATGTCGGACCACATCTGGACCCTCCTCAACATCTGAATCTTCAGATTCTAACACTGTAGGTGGGAACCTAAAAAAACAAGAATGGTTAACAGATGGAGGACTCACACACACACACACACACACACACACACACACAAGACTGAACTAGGTTAGGCAAAGTCAAACAAGCTGGAATAAGTAGCCGATTAGGTGTGACCTGGGTGTGGAGGGGCAGTTTAACCCTTCTGACTTAACTGGTCGAACTGCTCAGCTGGCTGCTTCTAGATCAGGTCGGTCTGTTCCAAACCTAAACAACCTAGTTAGAGAGTCACTTCTCGTGGTTACACCCTCGATGAAAGTGTGGAGGCGATAAGGAACCGCTGTCATATCGCACTGTATCCGAGCTCCACAGCATCACACGTGTTTGCTTTACGAAAAGTACTGCATGTCAGGTAAAGGTAAATAGCACACGTCCCGATAACAGCGGAGCACCCTAACTGAGTGTCTAGGGGAAGTGAGGAGAGGCGAATTGGAACCAGGAACGCTACCGAGAGTTAGCCAGCTAGCCGAGCTTGAAAAGATGGATGGGTCTCGGAAAGGAGGGCTCGCCAGAGATTTGCTTGGCTTGAGCCCAAGTCGAAGACTCTGCCCTGCGGGGTTTTCCTCTCTTTTCGCCTCATTAACGCAAAGGCGTCAGGCTAACTCACAGAGCCCGCTTCGCTCAGCAATTGATTAGTAAACCCTGCGGTCTGTGTCTACACGGCGGCCCAGGCTGGCGGTTACTCATCGACTCTGCCCACAAATGTGTACAAAACACTTCTTTAGAACATCAGATATTACAGCTAAAACACCTGTCAAGCCACGCGAGTGTCTAATATAACGTTACATTACAAACCTGTCCATGAACGCCGTGTCTTCAGCTGGAGGGATGTTTCCTGAAACATAGGGCCACGCACTCCTACCTCCTCTGTCAGTGTGTAGGTACAGCGAGGCGACGTGCAGCGCGAACAGGCGGTAGCGCCCTCTGGCGGTTATTCGTGTTTTGACACAAAGGAGAGAAGGAGAATGTGCGCAAAGTCTGTTCACTCGACAGCCGTTTCGAGGCATATAAGACCAGGCGGCTTTCGCGTTTAATGGGGAGAGACGTCAATAATCTAAACCTGAAGATCGAATAGGAGCTGGTTTATGAGGAATCTGGCCGCTTCCTATTCACCCCCGTTATATCACAAACAGGCCTGCTGAACAGCAGAGGGCGCCCGCGAGTGAGTCCTCAATGAATGGGAGTGAATGGAGCTCAACGGCTAAGAAACGAAAAGTTGAAATAGTTTCTAACCGCTCGCCCAGAACGCGTCTTTAAGTTTAGAAAGTAGAGGGGTAGTTCACTAAAAAAAACAAAAAAAAGAAATCTTAGACAAGGCAAGTTTATTTATATAGCACCTTTCATACACAACGGTCATTCAAAGTGTAATGTACAGTGCATACAGTAATGCCAACAAATCAGCATTGAGTGGTAGTAATGATAATCAATCAGCACTGAGTGGTAGTAATGATAATCAATCAGCACTGAGTGGCAGTAATGCCAACCAATCAGCCCTCAATAACAATAATGTTAGCATCCTCCTGCCAAAAACCTGTTTGCTGTGGAAAAAAAATAGTTTTCTCTGCATTTTAGTGAAATCACGTCCTCCTACTCCGCACTTTGTCCAGGACACGTGGTTAGAAACTAGTTTAGCGTGTTTAGCCGTTTAACCGCTTTTACCCCCGTTCATTTAGGACTCGCTCTCGAGCGCCCTCTGGCGTCCGGCAGTCATACTGCTGCTATAACGTGAGCAATAGGACGCGGCCAGACGCCCCTAACCTGGTTCTGAAAAAGCAGCGTTCTTGTTGTCTCGTGTGAATTATCAAAAAAGTGGTTGCTTGGTTCATCGAAACCCCTACCTGATCTAAATAAAACACAGACGTGGACTTTGTGTCTGTAATGGAAATGTAATCTTTGATACACGCGACGTTTGAGCGCCGTGGTCCTCCAAACCTGAAGGTGGCAGTGATGAGTCAGCAGCCTCGAACTGCGCCTTAGCCAAACGGGAAGCCGCTTGTTCGGACGCGAGGGGTTTAATGGGGTCTGAAGAGCCGCTTCAGACGGATCGGGCCGTGAGTTCCTCCTGTTCGCCACGCCGAGTCTCGGCTGCAGGGCCGACTGAGCGCCATGGCTGTGAACTCCCCGTCTCCGCTGCCCGAGCGCGCGATCTACGGCTTCGTGCTGTTCCTGGGGTCTCAGTTCGGCCTGGGTGGGCGCGCCTCTCCCGGCTGGACACTCAAACCGGCTTCTCCCAATTTCTGCACTCGCTGCGTCCTTCAGTCGCGCACAGTGGTTTGATACGGAATTCGCGCGTTTTACTCCTTTTTCCTGACGCGACGGGTTATTGTCTATTGTTTTCTAGAGATCTCGAGTTAATTACATCATTATCACGATACAGCTGAATGTCGCTTTAACAAATGTTATCTAAATGAAAGTGTTCAACAGTGTCCTGATAAAGCTAAATAACTCGAGAACCTGTATAATCTGATTTGTATTGAATTGTATAGATTATCGATGTGTATATATGTTTTTTTTATATATATATATAAATCTGATTTGTACAGAATACCGGTGTGTGTGTGTGTGTGTGTGGCACACACATACATACATATATATATATATATATATATATATATATATATATATATATATATATATATATATACACACACACACACATATATATAAATATACACACTGATATGCTATACAGTTCTATACAAATCAGATATGTATTATATATATGTGTGTGTGTATGTATGTGTATATATATATACATTGATAAACTATACAATTCAATACAAATCAGCTTGATGTTTTTATATATAATACACACACACACGTCTCAATACCTCACACACTGCATAAATGGAAATATATTTTTTGCATATTTAAGTAGTGCAAGGGGGCTGTGTGCCGAAATTCCCTCACCTCACACCTGAGTAAATGTGATGTGACAATAAACATTTGATTTGCGATCTCGAGAACATTTGCCATGATAATGGCACGAATATCATAAGATCTCCAGAAAACAAATGAAAATTAACTCATCGTGAAAAACCAGAGTAAAACAAAAACATGTGAATCCGTGGCCCTTTAGAGCTTCTGTCTGACGCGAAAGGGTACAAGCCTGAAATGTTCCCAGTGGTGGTGATGGGAACCAGGCGGTCCTGCCTTCAATGCAAATATAGCCATTTTATTCACCATACGGTCTGGCAGTGACCGGACACGTGTCTTCTGAGTTTTTATTTGTAATGGTGATGACGGTGATGTAGTGATGAGTCTAAAAAACAATGTCTTTACTTTGGGGAATGTTTTGCCTTACTCCACCCTGCGTGTACCTCTCCGCCATAACTGGCTCGAAAAATACATTTTAAGCCAAAAGCCTCCCTGAGAAAGACTGTAAAACAGTGTCTCAGGCATCAGGCGGCATATTTATAGCAGTTTCACTTGATACCTGTCACTAATGCAGCTTTTAGAGGCGTCGGGCGCCCGTCTCCACCAGTGAGAGCAATTCTATGAACAATTTTACATCAAATTCTAGTTATTTTGTTCCCGTCTTTGTTTACGATTTCATTGTGCAGAAATTTTGAAAGACCGGTGGAATTTTTATTAATAACCTTGTTTGTCATTGTTATTTTTAGTAAACACACTGGTAGACTTTACTACAAACAAAATCATTAGGAATATTTCACGAATGCAAATACACAGTATTAGTGTGTTAATCAATGACCAAGCTAATGTGTTTTCTGTGTCTCCTTCTGTCACCCAGTGCTTTATTTAGTATGGGCGTATATTCCTGAGTCTTGGCTCCACTCTGTTGGATTGACGTACTGGCCTCAAAAGTATGTGGATCATGTTCTTTGATAGCCTGTATGTATGGGATGGGGAGTGGAGTGAAGGGTGCTGTGTGTTTGTAAATAGCAGCAGTGGACAAAGTACACAAACCATGTTCTTGAGTTTAAGTAGAGACGCCCAAGGTAAAATATTAATCCAGTAAAAGTAGAAATTCCTCCCTTTAGACCTCCACTTGAGTAAAAGTACTAAAGTATTTCCCTTCAAATGTACTTAAGTATAAAGTAAAAGTACTAAAAGAGTAATTCTGGCTCTGATGCCCTGTTATCATTTTTATAACCAGACTGGCTTCATGAACTCATTTCAGGTGAAAGTCCTCCAGCGTCTCTCTTGGTAAACCAGTCTTTTAATAGCACGTCATTAATTAGTGACGCTGACGTCTATTAAAATGATCAGAAGCACAAAACACTGAAGGTAAACAGTTTCCATCAGGGAGAACCGAGTGGCTCTGAAATCACTTTTTACACACAAGCAAAGTTTCAGTTTCAGATTTATTTACAACTTAGTTCCAAGTTTAAGTTGAATAAAAACTGGCTTTAAACTCAGGATCACAGATGAGCTCCTTTACTATGTTGATCTGTAGGCGTCTGTTCATAAACATAAACCAGCCCAAACTCATTTACTATAAAATGAAATGGTGTTTGTAGAAATTCAGAAAAAAGCCGCGTCAGTCTCGACTGCATATGTGGACATATTTCTATATTGTGCTCTATTTACACAAAGTTAGGTTAGTTCATCGTTTATGTTGAACAGACTCTCCCAAAGTTTTACGCTGCTGCGCTGACGTTGAACCGCGTGCTGCACTGGGTCAGTATGACCGACAGGTCAAAACCAGCTCTAAACAAAGTGACCGCTGGGCCCTGATTGGTGCTCTGGCTTTGCGCTTCTTTCGTTTTGACATGTTACGTTTTTATACACACAGAAACCAAAAGGAACGACAGATTTCTCAAAATGTAGGAGGAAAAAGTCGGATATTAGACTCTGAAATGTAGTGGAGTGAAAGGAAAAAGTCGCCCAGAAATGGAAAAACTTCAGTACAGATGCACCAAAAAATACTTAAGTACAGAAACCAATTACATTTACTTAGTTACTGTCCACCACTGGTGAGTAGTAACCAATTGTCTTGGGATTAAAAATTGAATGATATGTTCATGTTATCTACAGGTACTGGGCTCTTGCCTTGCCGATCTACCTGCTGGTTGCTTTAACATTGAGTCTGGTGATGCTGTTTGGAGTCAATATGATCAACACAGCTCCCCTGTGTTGTGTGGACAACATCACAGGTATGGGATCAGTTTTCTGTAGAATCATGTCACCGGGGATCCCAGCTGGGCGAGTTGTTGAGCTGACCAGGGGCTCCAAGTGGAGAGGAGCCTTGAGACTCCCTCATTTAAAAGTTTGCTTAAGTGTACAGTTTATATTTGTGAGTAATTGGTGTCATTACTAAGTGAATATTGCCAATATGAATAGGTTAAGACAGAATTGCAGGTCTTCCCCACCTCTCCTCACTTTTCCATCGTCAGGACAGAAATGGTTCGGCTTCACTAGATTTGATTGGATCCAGTTGTGGTCGCTGCTGCTGGAAGAGAAGCAGGCAATAATATAGTTGATGTAATTATTTTCAAACATTTCTAAGAGATGGGTGAGGGCCCACTGAGTGCATTCGCACTGAACCCTTTGCACCAGCATAACAGCATTTACTACACTGTAAATGTAAATTATACAGTTTCAACTATGGCATTTGTTTCTTTATAAAATGTGGGTGTGGCCATAAAAGACATGACAAACATTGTACATAGCACAGCCTCTTTTTTTTGCATGGGAAAAAAAATAAAGCAATAAAGTGGAAAGATGATCCAGAAGCCCTTCTGCTCATCTCTCTAGGGTTTATACCTCTAAAAAAAATATATATATGCCACACAATATTTGTAAGACCTCTCATTCACCAGGGTGTATTTTAGTTTGTCCATCTGAATTTACATGACCAAGACATAAGGCAAATTATTCAGTAACTGCATGAAATAAATATACATTTATTTTTTATTTATTTTTTTTTTGTAAAAGCTCTCCTCAAATTAATAGAACATGTGTTTTATGATCTCCACATATCAATATATGCTTACAATTTACTGCTGAAAGCCAAAAATCTCAGACGCTCTTTGTGTTATTTTTATAAAAGTCATGTTTCCAGAGCAGATCACTGAAGAGACGGCATCTGTTTATAGTTTAGAGCCCAGATTTGGGGGAAAACGGGTCGACTTCCAGTAGAAAAACAAAGTTCAGCTTCTTTTATTATAAGGGTTTAAAATGACGTCACCGTCTATTAGACTGGAGAGAAGAGCTACAGCCTCACACGACGCCCAGCTTCTGAATGGAGCTTATGGAGTATGAAAGTTATGAAGATCATGACCAAGTGCGTTTTGGAAGCACCGGTGGTCTCGAGGAGTTAAGGTTAATGTGTGAACCAGAAAAGAGTCTTTCCAGAAGAAGAATTATTGACCCAAACATATTGTTGCCATTGAGGCTAGTCTCAGCCACTATGCTGAGTGAGTGAGTTAGTAACCAGCCAACACGGAGGACCACCCACCCCCCCACCAATCATTTAGTGATTATGAAGTTATGAAACGCTCAAATTAATAAAGGCACTGAGATTTTCTAGGACTATTGTCATGCATTACTCTTGCTTTGTGGAACATCCTTGCAATTTATTTCAATTCCCCTATAGATCACTTTGCTAAGAGTCAGCGCCTGGATACTGTGCAGGATGGAGCCATTCCCAGACTGCGGGATGTGTCTGTCACTGAAGTCAACCATCACTTCTACCTCTCACAACATGAACTCCAGGACCTCAGGAACCGAGTGCCCAAAATTTCTGATCTGCACTGATCCATACAGACGGGCAGCATCCAGGATCAGTTGTCATCAGTCCCGGCTTTTGAGTTTGCTGAGGTTTTAGATGCACCTTTTCCATCACTCGCTCACGACAGGACAGGCATTTGACTTCAAGATGAACTCTTGCTGAAGACACGGTAATCACATGACCCTCAGAGCCCCCTCCCCGCCGACACCTCTCAAGGCAGTGATGAAAAACTTTGCCCAGACTGTTACTTCACAGAAAATCTGCACCAGCCCACAAACAGCTTGAGAATTATTGTATTACCAAAGCATGTGATTTTGCAGTTTGTACTTGTGACTGCAGCTGTAAAAAAGTGGAATATACACTTTATATTTGTGCAGACAGTAAATATTGAAAAAATGAATATTTGGTATCTTTTCCTGATAATAAATGATATTAAAGAATGCTCTGTAAATTTGATTTTGTTCTAAAACATATATACTTAGACTTTATATACTGTATATATGTATATTATATATATATATATATATATATATATATATATATATATATATACACACACACATACATACATATATATATATATACATACATACACACACACACACACACACACACACACACACACACACACACATATATATATATATATATATATATATATATATATATATATATATATACACACACACACACATACACACACACACAGTTAGGCCCAGAAATATTTGGACAGTGACACAAGTTTTGGTATTTTAGCTGTTTACCAAAACATACTCAAGATAAAGTTATATAATCAACTTTAAAGGCTCTCAGCTTTAATGTGAGGGTATTCATATCCCAATTGGAGGAAGGGTTTAGGAATTACGGCTCTTTAATATGTAGCTGCCTCTTTTTCAAGGGTCCGAAGCTAATTGGACAATTATCTTAAAAGCTGTTTCGTGGGCTGCATGAGCCATTCCCTCATTAATCCATCATCAATTAGACAAGTAAAAGGTCTGGAGTTGATTCCAGGTGTGGCATTTGCATTTGGAAGCTGTTGCTGTGAACCCACAACATGCAGTCAAAGGAGTTCTCAATGGAAGTGAAGCAGACTTCAGAAATCCATCAGAGAGAGAGCAGAAATGTTAGGAGTGGCCAAATCAACAGTTTGGTACATTCTGGGGAAAGAAGGAGCCCATTTGTGAGCTCAGGAACTCAAAAAGGCCTGGATGTCCATGGAAGACAACAGTGGTGGATGACTGCATAATCCTTTCCATGCTGAAGAAAAAATCCTTCACAACATCCACCCAAGCTAAGAAAACTCTCCAGGAAGTAGGTGTATCAGTATCTAAGTCTACCATAAAGAGAAGACTTCATGAGAGCAAATACAGAGGGTTCACCAGAAGGTGCAAACCACTAATCAGCCTCAAAAATAGAAAGGCCAGATTAGACTTTGCCAAAAAACGTCTAAAGAAGCCTGGAACGTCTGGAACAGCATTCTTTGGACAGATGAAACTAAGATCAACCTGTACCAGAATAATGGGAAGAAGAAAGTATGGAGAAGGCTTGAAACGGATGATCCAAAGCACATCACATCATCTGTGAAACATGGTGGAGGCAGTGTGATGGCATGGAAATGCATGGCTTCCAATGGCACTGGGTCACTAGTGTTTACTGATGATGTGACAGAAGACAGAAGCAGCCGGATGAATTCTGACGTGTACAGGGATTTACTTTCTGCTCAGATTCAACCAAATGCAGCAAGGGTGATTGGACGAAGTGGAATATTCTGCAAGGGCTGAGTCAATCACCAGATCTTGACCCGTTCGACCATGTATTTCACTTGCTTAAGACAAAACTTAAGGCAGAAAGACCCACAAACAAGCAACAACTGAAGGCGGCTGCAGTAAAGGCCTGGCAAAGCATCACAAAGGAGGAAACCCAGTGTTTGGTGAAGTCCATGAGTTCCAGACTTCAGGCAGTCATTGCCTGCAAAGGAATCTCAATAAAGTATTAAAAATGAACATTTTATTTATGGTAAAGTTTATTTGTCCAATTACTTTTGAGCCCCCGAAATGAGGAGACTTTGTTGAAAAATGGTTGTAATTCCTAAACATTGCATCTCAGTTGTTTCATTTCAGATCCAATGTGGTGGTATGCAGAGCCCAAATCATGAAGATTGTGTCGCTGTCCAAATATTTATGGGCCTACACACACCAATCAGACACTTTATTAAAACTACCTCCTCGTTTCTACGCTCATTGTCCATTTTATCAGCTCCACTTACTGTATAGCTGGTCTTTGTAGTTCTACAGTTACAGACTGTAGTCCATCTGTTTCTCTGATACTCTGTTACCCTGTTCTTCAGTGGTCAGGACCCCCACGGACCCTCACAGTGCAGGTACTATTTGGGTGGTGGATCATTCTCAGCACTGCGGTAACACTGATGTGGTGGTGGTGTGTTAGGGTATGTTGTGATGGTTTGAGTGGATCAGACGCAGCAGTACTGCTGGAGTTTTAAACATCTCAGTGTCACTGCTGGACTGAGAATAGTCCACCAACCAAAAATATCCAGCCAACAGCGTCCTGTGGGCAGCGTCCTGTGGGCAGCGTCCTGTGACCGCTGATGAAGGACTAGAGGATGACCAACACAAACTGTGCAGCAGCAGATGAGCTGTCATCTCTGACTTTACATCTACGAGGTAGAAGTGTCTAATAGAGTGGACAGTGAGTGGACACAGTGTTTAAAAACTCTACTCATATCAGCACAACACACAGTGTTACTTGAGTGCTGAGAATGACACACCACCCTCTGTGAGGGTCCATGGGGGTCCTGACCACTGAAGAACAGGGTAACAGAGTATCAGAGAAACAGATGGACCACAGTCTGTAACTGTAGATCTACAAAGTGCAGCTATACAGTAAGTGGAGCTGATAAAATGGACAATGAGTGTAGAAACAAGGAGGTGCTCATAATGTTATGCCTGATCGGCGTACAGTCAGTGTCCTACTGTGAAACCAGTGAGACCAGTCTTATAACCGTGATTCCAAAAAGTTGGTAGCCATGCAAAATGTGAATAAAAATATGCAAATCATGCAAATCAACTTCATAATAGGCAAATATTTTTCCAGAAACAATGACATGTCTAGTTTTAACATTTGATATGTTGTCTTTGTGCTATTTTAACGAAGTATAGGGTTTCATTTTAAGGTTTAAGGTTTCATTTTAATTATGCATTATTATCAAGCAAACTGCTAAGTAATTGTTTGCAGTTGCTCACTCCAAAGAATTTAATTGACGGTTTAATCAATTAATTGTATCAGGCCTGATTGACAACTGTTCTGTATGTGTCCTGAGGGGGTCAATGGGTTCTCCATAGTGGATGTAGGTCAGGTTAGGGTTAGGGTTTCACCTCCTGGACTCATCAGACTACAAGTGAAATGGTCATTTCACTATCTACCCATCTCCCGGACTTCACAGCGGGTCCTCAATCAGTCTGCTCACCTCTCCTGCCCTCACCTGTCCACTCCGTCCTGCAACTCCCTGCGACACCCCTCTGTCCTGGCCCTCCTGCAGACAGGTGAAGGGTCGATGGCCGGCGTGTCTGCAGATAACCCATCATAAGCAAACAAGGCAGGTGTCGAGTGTCTGGCCAGCGATTAACCTCTGATACCTTCTGCTCGACCCTACTGCCGCACTGCCCCGCTGCCACTGCCACCTGGCTTTTAAAATTGTTTTTAATGGAAAAATTGATTTGCAATAACTTTGCATATTAAAGTAGAACCCATTGACGTGTGGGTTCTACTTTAATATGCAAAGTGATTACAACAGATGTTTAAACCACTATTTGGCTGTCGGAAAAAAATGTGTGCTGTTTAACAATAGTTTGGAAAAGAAAGCTCACATATCATTATTTGGGCTAAATTTGATCTTCATACCAACCTTTGATAACCAAGAAGACTTATAAAATTTCATAAAAATTCAAAATGGTAGATAAAAGCAGTTTCATATACAGCCCCGCTTCCAAAAATATGCTGTGCAACTTTATATATTATGTTGAGATGTTTTTTTTAATATATGCTGAGATTTTTTAATATAGGCTGAGATGGGGAGGGGGTCACCACTCTATGAAAGACTGCACACCAATTCTAGACTAACGTTTCTCAATGTAAAATAGTAAAGAACTTGGGCATATCATCATAATATGCATAATATTATTAAATGATTCAGAACTATACAGGCTTTAGCAGCATGTGCTGCCACCTGGATGACGTCTTTTTCAGGTAAGGCCTTGTTTATTTCAGCAAGATTATCCCAAACCACATCCTGTACATGTTGCAGCAGCATGGCTCTGGGGGCTAAATTGGCCTACCTGCAGTCCAAACGTGTCACCTATTGAAAAGATTTGACATAGTATGAAATGAAAAATGTGAGAAAGGACTATCTGAACTATTGAGCAGCTAAAATCCTATATCAAGCAAAAATGGAAAAATAAACATACTTTCAAAACTACAGCAGTGTCTGTTCAGTTCCCAAACGCTTACAAAGTGTTGTTAAAAGACGAGATGATGCAACACAGTGGTAAACATTGTTTGCACTGTGGCTTATATTTTTCAGAAAAAGAAAAAAAAATTGTTTCAACATTTGATGTGTTGTACTATTTTCAATTGAGTTTACAGTTTAAATGATTTGCATATCATTGCATAGCATTTTTATTTACATTTTGCACAGCAATCCAGCTGGTTTGGAAATGGCATTGTAAATCATTTTTTTCTTTCTTGGCTAACAGGAAAAAAAACAAACATAAGGTGTACCCAAACATAAGGTGTAACCAAACCTATGACAGACAGTGCACTTCCGAACAGTTGGGTCTAGGAAAAATGTTTAGGAGTGTTCTGGACTAAAGTTAGCATTTAGTATGTTATGTTTAGTATGTATTTCATGTTTTTAACCACAAAACCCATCCTGCCTGCTGGCTTATCAAGTATTATACAGTCATTTCTGGCTATGCAAGCTGATTGGATGAGAAGCGTTCTGATTATATAGTGTTTGTGAAAAATATGTGCTGTTATTTTGCTATTTCACAACATTATATCAATCTGCTGAGACGCTGTTGCTAAGCAACGACTCTGACAGCTGTAGGAGACGCTCAAGCCATTTGAACGTTTTTACTTCTTACTTTGCCGCAAACAGAAAACGGACACTGTTAAGATCACATTTGACCGACAGCCGTTTCGGTCCAACTCTGAAGACAAGACGACACTAAATTCCCAAACTGTCGTCACCACTGAGCAGCTTTTCAGTCGGCAGCTGTGACAGAAGAACAGCTGAACAACCTGGAATCAGCCAGAAATTAACCCAACACCATTCGCCAAACTAAACGAGCTGTAAGAAGCTTCACAGACCAGCTGGAACAAAACAACATTAATACTGATCTGGAAAAACTGACCAAACTGAGCTGAACCTGATATTGCAGCTGTTTTATGGCTCAGTCTGTACTTCAAAAGGCGGGGCTTACAGCAGACTGTGCAGAGAGTGGGCGGAGCTCGTACTCTGACATAGCAACAAGCTGCTCGTTAAGGAGCTATAATTAGGAGGAAGGAACCGAACATTAAAACATTAAACGCCACGTTCACAGCCCGTTTATTACTTTATTTATTTAACTGTTGTATAAAAGCAACAGAACTCGTGAGGTCGTGTGTTATTGCCTTCGGCTTGTGCCTGCGACCAAATCACAAGCTTGATGTTATTTCACCATAATACACTCCTTCTCACGTTCTTTCGCTGAAATGTAGAGGCTACTAAACACTGACATTGTGTTCAGCTTCCTAACACTCCCAACACTAACTGGCTCCCTTATGCATTGGAAAGCTAGCAGGGCAAAGCAAAACATTTCAAACAGCCCACCATCAAATGCCCACCCCAAAGCAGTTTTACCCACATTCTAGATAGATAGATAGATAGATATTGATTGATTGATTGATTGATCAATCGATCTCGGAGGGAAATTGCAGCGTTTCAGTAACAAGCCCTATAATTACACATAAACTTCCATAAACTATGCAGAAAATTAGAAATAAACCTAGACCTAAATTAAAGTACAAGATACTTTATCAGAAAGATTTTTCTAGTCTTTTAAGCATAAAATTTCAGTCCTACGCTTTAAATGCCTGATGTCTAAGATATTGTTTTACAGTAGTTTTAAGTGTTAAAATGTATTTTTTAAAAGAGGTACATGCAGGGTGTTGTAAGGCAAAATAGTCGACAAAATTTTTTATTTATTTATTTATTTTTTATTTAACATTATTTCACCTTTATCAACATTACATATAAACACTCAGAGGGCAGGTGCAGGTGGGTTGGATTCTCTACAGTGGACCATTTTAAACCACTGTAAACGGCTTTGTTAACATCTCAACAACTAAATGATTCAGAAACTTGTGGAATTTATTACTTACATCATGCAGTCGTTTTCAACTGCATTTCAAAATGTTGACTGTGTTGGGTTTGCTAAAGTCATGTCCCTTCCCCCTGGAATGGTTTAATATATCACTGCTGGCTGTTTCATTCGGTCCATTCATCCTGAAATTTACATGTAGAGTAAAGGCCAACAAGTAATTTCAAATGATGTTAAAAACGGAAAAAATGTCAAAAATGAAGATACAAGCTTTTCCTCCCACAACAGCGATATGATGATTGAACCACAGCTCCTTTAGGAATACAACACAAGGACAAATATATAAATATTTTTCATTTCTTTATTTATGTATTACTTGTAGTTTTACAATATAGAAAGCCCCGAAACATCTAACTGTGTCTCACAATTCAACTGTCAGCAACACTTTCACACATTTTAAACCTAAGATGACTGAAAACTAGAATCTAGATTAGTATAGCTTGCCAGTGCAGATCATATGTGCGCAAAGTCGTGCTGGGGTGAGTGCAGGATGTCACAGTGAGTCATGCCCAGGTTAAAGGTGTGTTTATGCTCTGCTTGGGTAAACAGGATCGGAGCTGTGTGGACCTATAGGAGCTGTCCCAGCGCTGCTGTGTTTCCTGCTTCAGTCTCAGGTTATAATCCTCACTCTCTTTTTACCATGCCTGCTTCCTGAGACATGCTAGCATGATCTCCTGTTCTTTCACAGGCTTGTTTCCAAAACAGCCGGCTCTTCTTCCTCAGCAAGAGTGGAGCGTCATGGCCAAACCCAGTGAGGGCTAGAAGTAGAAGTAGCAGGACAGAACCTAGTTGCATTATACCCAAAGGCCATGGTTGCCAATCCTAACACACCTGATCCAAGTTATCAAGGCCTTCAGGGGCGTCTGACTATTCGAGCCAGGTGTGTTGGATCTGAACTTTCCAGGGTGGTAGGGTTGAGCATCCCTGGGCTAGTGCAGTGTTTCTAAGCCCTGCACTTGGCAACCTAAAACTGCACAGTTTCAACTATTCTCTGTATATTCATGAAGGGTTCGGATGAGCTGTATCGGGTGTGTTGAGGCAGATAACCGTTGAAACTGTGCAGTGCTGTGGGTTGCCAGTAGCAGGGTGAGGAAAAACTGGTCTCACCCAATGCTTCTCAGGCCTAGTCTTGGAATGCCATTGTTGGAGAGCAGGGATTTACAATTCCAGTCCTGCCAACTCTTCACTAGGCACATTTTTGTGCTATGTCTCATCTCGCCCACTTGACTGAACTCATTAACAAGTTCCTTGTGAGTTGAGCAGTGTGCAGGACTTAAAGCCACCAGGACTGAGACTGGGAACCCCTGGATTAGGAGAAGCTCAAGCACGGTTGAGGAATTCCCAGCCTGGAGGGCAGAATTCCTGCACAGTTTGTTGATTTTCCTGCTCAACCACAATTTAACTTCTAATAATTTAACTCATCAGCTTATCACCCGGTTTAGTTGGCGTGCTGAAGCTAAACTGTGCTGAACTCTGGGTCTCAGTTCATCATGCCTGCTCTAAAATAACCAAATCACCAACCTTGGTCCTGGACATCCACCTTCCTGCAGGCTTCCAGCTCCAATCCTAACCCACCCCGCCTGATCCATCTAATCTCTAAAATGGTAGCTTGTTATGAGAAGGACAACACCATTCTTAAATTCAATGTTTGTCAATACAACAACTTTGTATTCCAAGTAATTCTGGCTCATTTGTGCTGATTCATTCAGAGGCGCTTCAAATACGAAATGTATTCAGTGTATCACAGTAAAGGTGTTGACATCTCGTGTTATAACCTTATGAAATGAAAGTCAAAAGCAGATCCTAGTTGGTCTTATTCCGTAATATTTTACACAGCAGTTTTTTTAAACTGCAAACATCAACTTTGATGATTTCCTCGACTACAGAGCACATGAATCAGTATTTTATAAATGCGAAGATCACTGTGGCCCTCCAGGAGTTCTTCCTTAAATAAAGTTTTCTTAGTTTCCAGGGAGAAATTAACCTAATCTCAGAATACTTTTCATTATTATCAATAATGAATGCCTTTCAAATACATCTTAGTGTAGGACTGCTTAATCTAGATCTGAAGATCAAGGCCCCAGGACTCCCCTCAAATTCAGCATTTTGTTTGCTGTGAAAGTAAAGCCCATAAACACAACTGGCTAGATGATCTGGATCAAGATGATCCTTACTCTATCCTGAATGGTCAAAAGAGACCACAAAGCAGCACAAACATCAGCTGTATGAAGTTCATTGTCAAAGCAGCCACATAGTCTCCATGCTGGTAGTTCTTTTGGTTGGTCCAGTTTAATGGGAGCTAAAACTCGTCGTCGTCGTCTTCCTCAGAGCTGGAGTCATCGTTGTAGAAGTGCAGCGTAGCCTGAACAGGGAAGCTGGCCAGGACTTTCCGTCCCAGATGGGATAGATACTCCTGGATTTTAGATCTGGGCAGGAACAGCCTGTTTGGTGCAATCAGAGAAAATGTTTCAATGTTGAAGACAATGTTGAATAATGTAGGGTATACTTAAAACTGCGGCTCCTGCAAAATTCAAACTGTGTTTTTGATATAAGTTTGAGTAATTGTCTCTAAATGTATATATCTTATATTCGGATATTATGGACACTGGAACACATTTAGACACAGTTTTTCACTTTAACTGCATTTTCTGGATGTTTTCCCCCCAAAACACTTAATTTCAAATGCTATTTTTTCACATATTACCAGAAAGTTGAAAGAAATTCATAAATATTTTGAGCAATTGTCAATATGTCAATAACAAACTATTGTAAATTGGATTTTAAACTGGATAGTTATGCAATGTTCAGTTAATGACATGCAGTAGTCCAGTACTACACTAATGCTAAACGTTTGACTCACGAGCATGTCCACTACTGAAGAGATCGCTCAGTTGGGTCATCCTTCAAAAAAGCTGAGTAACACTGAGATTAATAACCGATCACATTGATTTATCAGTCTACTCAGGCTTTAGCAGAGCTCAGTAACGCTGAGATTAATAACTGATCACATTGATTTATCAGTCTACTCAGGCTTTAGCAGAGCTCAGTAACACTGAGATTAATAACCGATCACATTGATTTATCAGTCTACTCAGGCTTTAGCAGAGCTCAGTAACGCTGAGATTAATAACCGATCACATTGATTTATCAGTCTACTCAGGCTTTAGCAGAGCTCAGTAACGCTGAGATTAATAACCGATCACATTGATTTATCAGTCTACTTGGGCTTTAGCAGAGCTCAGTAACACTGAGATTAATAACCGATCACATTGATTTATCAGTCTACTCAGGCTTTAGCAGAGCTCAGTAACACTGAGATTAATAACCAATCACATTGATTTATCAGTCTACTCAGGCTTTAGCAGAGCTCAGTAACACTGAGATTAATAACCGATCACATTGATTTATCAGTCTACTCAGGCTTTAGCAGAGCTCAGTAATGCTGAGATTAATAACTGATCACAGTGATTTATCAGTCTACTCAGGCTTTAGCAGAGCTCAGTAATGCTGAGATTAATAACTGATCACAGTGATTTATCAGTCTACTCAGGCTTTAGCAGAGCTCAGTAACACTGAGATTAATAACCGATCACATTGATTTATCAGTCTACTCAGGCTTTAGCAGAGCTCAGTAACGCTGAGATTAATAACTGATCACATTGATTTATCAGTCTACTCAGGCTTTAGCAGAGCTCAGTAACACTGAGATTAATAACCGATCACATTGATTTATCAGTCTACTCAGGCTTCAGCAGAGCTCAGTAACGCTGAGATTAATAACTGATCACATTGATTTATCAGTCTACTCAGGCTTTAGCAGAGCTCAGTAACACTGAGATTAATAACTGATCACATTGATTTATCAGTCTACTCAGGCTTTAGCAGAGCTCAGTAACACTGAGATTAATAACTGATCACATTGATTTATCAGCCTACTCAGGCTTTAGCAGAGCTCAGTAACGCTGAGATTAATAACTGATCACATTGATTTATCAGTCTACTCAGGCTTTAGCAGAACTCAGTAACACTGAGATTAATAACTGATCACATTGATTTATCAGTCTACTCGGGCTTTAGCAGAGCTCAGTAACGCTGAGATTAATAACTGATCACATTGATTTATCAGTCTACTCAGGCTTTAGCAGAGCTCAGTAATGCTGAGATTAATAACTGATCACAGTGATTTATCAGTCTACTCAGGCTTTAGCAGAGCTCAGTAACGCTGAGATTAATAACCAATCACATTGATTTATCAGTCTACTCAGGCTTTAGCAGAGCTCAGTAACACTGAGATTAATAACCGATCACATTGATTTATCAGTCTACTCAGGCTTTAGCAGAGCTCAGTAACGCTGAGATTAATAACCGATCACATTGATTTATCAGTCTACTCAGACTTTAGCAGAGCTCAGTAACACTGAGATTAATAACCGATCACATTGATTTATCAGTCTACTCAGGCTTTAGCAGAGCTCAGTAACACTGAGATTAATAACCGATCACATTGATTTATCAGTCTACTCAGACTTTAGCAGAGCTCAGTAACACTGAGATTAATAACCGATCACATTGATTTATCAGTCTACTCAGACTTTAGCAGAGCTCAGTAACACCGAGATTAATAACCGATCACATTGATTTATCAGTCTACTCAGGCTTTAGCAGAGCTCAGTAACACTGAGATTAATAACTGATCATTACATTGATTTATCAGTCTACTCAGGCTTTAGCAGAGCTCAGTAACGCTGAGATTAATAACCGATCACATTGATTTATCAGTCTACTCAGGCTTTAGCAGAGCTCAGTAACACTGAGATTAATAACCGATCACATTGATTTATCAGTCTACTCAGACTTTAGCAGAGCTCAGTAACACTGAGATTAAAAACCGATCACATTGATTTATCAGTCTACTCAGGCTTTAGCAGAGCTCAGTAACACTGAGATTAATAACCGATCACATTGATTTATCAGTCTACTCAGGCTTTAGCAGAGCTCAGTAACACTGAGATTAATAACCGATCACATTGATTTATCAGTCTACTCAGACTTTAGCAGAGCTCAGTAACACTGAGATTAATAACCGATCACATTGATTTATCAGTCTACTCAGGCTTTAGCAGAGCTCAGTAACACTGAGATTAATAACCGATCACATTGATTTATCAGTCTACTCAGACTTTAGCAGAGCTCAGTAACACTGAGATTAATAACCGATCACATTGATTTATCAGTCTACTCAGACTTTAGCAGAGCTCAGTAACACTGAGATTAATAACCGATCACAGTGATTTATCAGTCTACTCAGACTTTAGCAGAGCTCAGTAACACTGAGATTAATAACCGATCACATTGATTTATCAGTCTACTCAGACTTTAGCAGAGCTCAGTAACACTGAGATTAATAACCGATCACATTGATTTATCAGTCTACTCAGGCTTTAGCAGAAACTTCAGTGTTTGTAAAGAACCCATTTGTTAGGTTCCTGTTGCAAGTCTATCTAATGAATGCGTTTGCCACAAACCATGCGCTCATATTAAAACAGTTAATAAATAAGCATTAATGGTGTTTGTATAAAGTAACTGTATTCTGACTAATGCCTTTTCAAATTGTCAGGTGGACTGAATACAGATGCTTCATGATTTCCGAATAAGTTGTCCCAGTATTTGTATTCCATTGCATCCCAAGCCTGATCACATCAGTAACACCACAAACTGGCAACACAAATGAACAAGAATTTGCTTGATGCTCTCGGGACAGATTCAGTTATTTTTGTTCTACTATACGTTTCTTGTTTAAAGTTGGTAAAATGTATATTTACATCATCTTGGTCTAAACAGGTCAGATTTGTCATTATCTTTTAGACAAGTAGAAGTGAACACAACACTCACCTCACTGGGTGATGAAAACCTTGCATGTCCTTTGAGGCCTGTCTGTTTGGTCCAGTCACAGTCTATGGTTTTAAAAAGAAGCAGCGTAGCTTTAACAAATCTCCATCTGTAATACCATTCGTGACAACCTGTGAGCAGAGAAGATCTTACCTTTTCAGGCTGAGGGTCTCTTCCAGTAAGAGTCCATGGTCTCCACATTTCTGGAAACCTAGAAGCAGAACTGCAAGCTGTGAATAAAAACAGGCAACTGCACATTAAGCAGTTAGTGGTTAAGTGAATGAGTATAATCTTACCCAGACAGCTCGCCCAAGGCTCGTGCACGGCCCTGTGTGTTGGCGTTGGCATTGGCATTGGAGAGTCCAGGTGAGGTGGTCCCATGAGGGAGCATCCTCTCCCTTCTGCCCACAACTTAGACTGAGAGCGAGGAAAAGAGAGGTGCTCCTCCTCTTAGTACTTTTACCCCCACCTCTTCTCCTACAGACCGCCACTGCACCTGATGACATCATCAGATAAGGATCATGCCCTTAGAATGAAAGAAAACAGGAAACAGGAAAAGTGCAGGAGGAAGAAAAATTCTTGTTCATCGATTCTGTTCTAGCCTTTAAAGCCTGAGTGACTCACTTCATGAACTCATTTCAGGTGAAAGTCCTCCAGCGTCTCTCTTGGTAAACCAGTCTTTTAATAGAACGTCATTAATTAGTGACGCTGACGTCTATTAAAATGATCAGAAGCACAAAACACTGAAGGTAAACAGTTTCCATCAGGGAGAACCGAGTGGCTCTGAAATCACTTTTTACACACAAGCAAAGTTTCAGTTTCAGATTTATTTACAACTTAGTTCCAAGTTTAAGTTGAATAAAAACTGGCTTTAAACTCAGGATCACAGATGAGCTCCTTTACTATGTTGATCTGTAGGCGTCTGTTCATAAACATAAACCAGCCCAAACTCATTTACTATAAAATGAAATGGTGTTTGTAGAAATTCAGAAAAAAGCCGCGTCAGTCTCGACTGCATATGTGGACATATTTCTATATTGAGCTCTATTTACACAAAGTTAGGTTAGTTCATCATTTATGTTGAACAGACTCTCCCAAAGTTTTACGCTGCTGCGCTGACATTGAACCGCATGCTGCACTGGGTCGGTATGACCAACAGGTCAAAACCAGCTCTAAACAAAGTGACCGCTGGGCCCTGATTGGTGCTCTGGCTTTACACTTCTTTTGTTTTGACATGTTACGATTTTATACACGCAGAAATCAAAAGGACCGACAGATTTCTCAAAATGTAGTAAAAAGTCAGATATTAGACTCTGAAATGTAGTGGAGTGAAAGGAAAAAGTCGCCCAGAAATGGAAAAACTTCAGTACAGATACACCAAAAATACTAAAGTACAGAAACCAATTACATTTACTTAGTTACTGTCTGCTACTGCCACTGGCTGTGCAGTAGGAGCAGAGAACTTGTAGAGAGGAAAATTACTGCTCTGCAATGTCTTCCGTTTCTGCTAGAGGGCGCTCCCGAGTGAATCCAAAATGAATGGTTGATATGGAACATTTGAGCATAATCATAGTTTATAAATGCTTAAACATTTTTAATGCACAATCATTTCCTGAACATTGAATATCATAAAACATTTTAACACTGCTGTTATATTTTTAAGAGCTTTTAAACTCGAGCTGTAGGAGTTTAAAACGGAGCCTCATGTGTGTCCATGACGTCAGTGAGTGCGAACAGCCAATGAGCTGCTCCGCTCGCCCGTCAATCATCCTGCTCTAGCAGTAATGCCTGCCTAACTATATGAACAAGATTTCTTTGCTTCTTTAGTGAAATCCATCCTTCTACTTTCTAAAATTAAAGAAAAGTTCTGGGCGAGTGATTAGAAACTATTTTAACTTTTCGTTTTTAGCTGTCCCGCGACCCTGAGAGAGAAGTGGCTTAGAAAATGTGTGTGTGTGTGTGTGTGTGTGTGTGTGTGTTTAGCCATTGAGCTCCTTTCACTCCCATTCATTACGTGAGCGCCCTCTGCTGTTTAGCAGTCCTGTTTAAGATAAGAAGTGGTCAGGCACCTAATAAACCAGCTCTGGTAGGAGCATGGGAGGCGTGGCCATGCAAAGTGGCTGTGCTGAGAGGCTCCTGGAAGGCACCCCGCTGGACGATATTTGTTGTTTAAGCTGTGTAACGTGGCTTTGTGTTGTTATTCTGTGTTGGAATGTGGGGTAATGAGTCTCAATGTAAATGCCTACCTTAAAGGGAAAGTGTATAGTTGGAAGTGACCTGCTGCTGGACTCTATGTATATGCTATAAAATGGGTCTCTATTGTTTTCTGAGGCTCTTACAGGCATACAGGATTTAGCTTTTTTTTTTCTTCCAAGAAAAGTGGCAGCAGTGTAATTTACACACCATGCACTGATTGTCAAGTATCTGTATTCTGAATAATGTCTTTACAAAATGTAACTTGGACTGAATACTTAAAGGCTTAATATCAGTTATTGTATTCTGAATAAGTATTCCCAGTGCTTCCATTCAGTTACAACCCAACCCTGTGTACAAACAGCCCGAGGAGAAGGCAAGAGGTTCACTATCCCTTGTTTTGAAGTATGGTCATTTTAAAAAAGGGAACACGTCTATCAGTTAATAAAAGGATCCATTCTTCTTTGGTGTATAAGATGCATGTCACTGCTCTTTTTCAGTTTTTGACATAATTTGAAAGTGCCTGTTGCCTTTTACTCTGCGTGTACATTTCATGAAGAGCGGCCTAAAAGAAACGACACAAAATGACAAAAATTCTGGTTCCATTGGCTTACATTAAAAGTAAAGTATTTTTTTTCTTTCTCCTGTAAAGTCACCAGTCTGGAGATACAAGGTTTTCCTCTGACACCAGTGATATTTAAGCTTTAACTGGCTGCCCTGAACAGCATTTACTGTTTATGTAGGTATGCATGTGTCCATTCATTTGACTGAATTCAATTATGATTAATTTAATTACACTATTGAAAAAACCAAGTAGTACACATTAGAATGTATAATAAACAACGAATTATTTTCTAGATCTAAAGATGTATAATTAACAGTCCTCCTGGTTCGTGTATGCACGTTAATGTACATTAATAACAGCTCAAACCACAAGTGGTTCCCTATCCCCTGCCTAGTGCACTTCACAGGCGCCTGCGAGCAGGCTGCCAGACTGCCGCTATGTGTTAAAATAAATGCGGCATAATTTGAGATTTAGACTGAAAGTACACAAGTGCACTCATTTGGAGTGAAAGTCATTCTTTCGTGAACTGTCTAGTGCACTACGTAGGGAGGATGAAGCAATTTGACATGCGACCCAAATTTAAGTCGATAAAAAAAAACTAGGAACGTAAAAAGAGCGGTTTTTTTTTCTCGACTAAACGAGTTGTAAGCGTAAAAGACTTACCACTGGGCCCATAAATAACGTATTATAAAAATAATAATGATAATGAAAGACAGCGAAACGAAATGCCCACGCGCACGCGCTCTCGAGGCGATGACGAAGGGGGAAGGGGCGGGGGCTCGCCGCGGAAATGCCGGAGCGAGCGAGTGTGATGGTGGGAGCCGGGGGTCTGCGCTCCGGGACGGCGCTGCTCCCCGTGCGTTGACCATGCTGATAACGCTGTGCTACGTCTACCTGTGGGTGCGCTTCCAGAAGTGCTACACGGCGGTGATCCGCAGCGCGCTGAGGCGGCTGAGCGCGAGCCGGAGCGGAGTGGCTTTCTGCGCCCTGCGCGAGCACAGCAGCCCCGCAGCCTTCCTCACGCGGGGCAACAAGGCCATTTACATCACCGAGCCGCAGGTGATTCCCGCACCGGTGCATGCTCGGTCCGGCCCCGAGGCGCGTTCACACACGCAGCCCGAATCCGGTTTATTTGTGCATTCGCTTTTATTCGAGTCCGGTCCAAACCACTTTCGGGCTCACTGCGCGACCCAGAGTGTATAGACAGCTGCTAGTCTTGGAATCGGGGGGACACAGAGAGCAGTGCCAGCTTTTACCTTCCTGAGAAGGGTTTACACTAGATGATGGAACATTGCTGTCAGGATCTGATTGTATTCCATTATTGGCGCATTGGCGAGATCAGGTGTTGATATTGGAGGATGAGTTCTTGATCAGAAACATCACTCAAATTCATACTGAAGGCATGTCATTGTGGCAGGGTGACCTTAGGGTCATGAGCTGCTCCAGATCATCCATGTCCGTGCTTTTCTATGGAGATTATGCAAGTGTACAAGCAGTGTGTGCTCATTTGAGCACCTGATCAGTGGGTGCACTATTAAGTTGCTGAATTCATTGATTTGAAGGGGGGGGGGGGGGGGGGGTCTTCATACTTTTTGACGTTATTAAAACCGTGACAATCTGGCAACCCAAATCCAGTTTGTTTGCATATCCAGCCTGGGTGGTGCCACACTTCCAAAAGTCCAGCGGCTGGCTGAGTGACCAAATGTGACTAGGGCATTGACTGAGTGACCAAACGTGACTAGGGCATTGGCTGAGTGACCAAACGTGACTAGGGCATTGGCTGAGTAACGGAAACTGCCTTTCATGTCCTTTTAATAACATGTCTCCATAAAACCACTCAGTAGGGCTTTTTGAGATTTGGTTGTTTTCACACCACAACAGCTGAAATGGACCAGATTGCAGATGAAGGTGTTTGTTTAGATACAGAGTTGTAGAACTTCATTGATCTGTTTCAGTAGCAAGACATATAATTACACATAAACTTACATAAACTGTGCAGAAAAATACAAAATAGAAGTAAATCTAGACATCAGTTAAAGTACAAGATAAATAAAATAAACTATAAAAGTTTATCTGTTTACATATTTACATGGCATATGAGACAGATTCGCTGTCAAGACAGCAGGCACTGAGTGGTGTGAGGTCGTCTAACAGCACGTGTTAAAGACGTGGTTAACTCTGAATTGCCTCAATATTACAGTGAAAAGTGTCATTACAGTAATAGTTGTGATATATTGCACAGTGTGTGTAAATCAGAGAGGAGATATAGTGATGAGGTTCAGCACATTTCAGACAGCAAGAGATCAGTACTGTCTCTGCAGTTAGGAGAATTGTAGAGCCTTATAGCAGTCGGTAAGAAAGATCTCACACGGTGCTTATTGATCAGAAATATTTCAACTTTTAATTGCTGTTAGTGTCTTTTTTTTTTTTTTCTGTTACTTTACCAACATGAAAATATAAAAATACAGACAATTAACATCGACGTGTATCAGAGAAACAAAGCAATGATAATAATCTTCTATCTAATCTTCTTTGAGATTGGTTCACAAATTTCGCTTTAACCAGTCAGGTCGCTGATGCTTGGCTAGAAATACTTTGTGATCCATGAGGCCAAATTTAAAGCGTGTCTTCGCTATTATTATATGGCTCACCTGCAGGAGCTGTATGACAGTCTGTAAAGAGTGAACTGTAAAAATTGACAGTGGGCAGTACAGCGCTGACGTGCACTGAGAAAAGCAGCCTCTGGTGTTGATTCGCCTTGTTTGGCGTGGTCCATTGACCATCCCGCCAGCAGCAGGCTCAAGCAGGGGTCACCAGTTCACGGATCAGTTCTTTAGCGTGAACTTGAATGTAAGATTAAGATTAAGTGACCCTTATTAGTCCCACAACGGGGAAATTTCACCTCCACACACTAGTGAGCACACACACACTAGGGGGCAGTGAGCACACTTGCCCGGAGCGGTGGGCAGCCCAGTCCGCAGCGCCCGGGGAGCAGTTGGGGGTTAGGTGTCTTGCTCAAGGACACCTCAGTCATGTGCTGTCGGCTCTGGGGATCAAACCGGCGACCTTCCGGTCACATGGCTGGTTCCCTAACCTCCAGCCCATGACTGCCCCCAAAGTGGGCAATCATGTAAGTGGGGCGTTCACACGTCAAAATGGACTGAACTAAAGAAAAAGCTTGATTGGTTTGCACCAAACCCGGTAGGTGCGCCAGCGAAGGTAGCAGTAAGAAATATCTAACTGAAATCTGTGGGTCAGCTGTGTTTTTATTTTGTTTTTACATTTTGCCACGACCCAAACGAGCCATTGTTTAGTCAATATATGCTAAAGCTTCAACACCATAATAGGCACTGAATCGATCGTTTTAGGTTGATCAATTGTTTTATTGATGGGGGTCTGGGCACACACTATGTTGCAGTGCATCTCAGGTTGAAATGGGCTAATAAGGATAGAAAATTAAAATATTTCCACAGGTAGATCAGGACTGTGTCACAGGCCTGACTTGACCCGCAGGCCTTGTGTTTGACTCATGGGATGCAACTGATCTGAACCCAATCAGAAAGTGGTGGGTCGTCACCCCAGTACTTTGAAAAGCGGTGGGTCAAACGCCCATTCGCATCTGTAGCCCTAGTGGCCTTGAGGTCCAGATAAAATCAGATTTTAATCTGACGGCCAAACAGAAAACACACACGTTGGGATATTTTCAATATTTGTAAGTAATTTTAATGTGAAATCACATTTCTGAAAAAAACCTTTTGGGTTGTGTTCACACTGTTAGTCCAAATCTGCTTCATTTGAATTGGAATTGGATCACAAAAAGTCACATGGAACCCAGTTTTTAAAAATGCAGTCCAGACCACTTTTCAGTTTTTGCTGTAGCCTGTGAGCTTTAAGTGGGAACATTTGGCATGATTCATACATAACAACATAACCAACTAACTAAAACCCCAAGTGGGGGTGCTGGTCTTCTTGGCCAAAAAGTGGACAAATGGACCGTCACTGCTGAAGATCAAAACTGGAAAAACAAAGGAGAATTGCTTACAGTGGGAGCTTAGCATTAGTGACTTAATCAGTGAATGAGTGAGTGAGCATCCTGTTTGTTCTGTATAGTGTTACTTTGTTTATACAGTCCAAAAGTAGGAGACCACATTGAACATCTTATTTCCTTTTATTCTGTTGTTGGAAATAAACAATAGAAAGTTTTAGAATCTTGAAAAATTAAAACAAAGAAACATTCTGGCAGTTAAATCGAAGACGTTTTTGAAACTCTGCTCTTTTCAAACTCACACAAATTTATGAAATCGATTTTTTTTTTTGGTCTTATACTTTCTGTTTAAATGCATGTTCAAGTGGATCTAATCTACTTGCCAGAGGTTTTTTTTTTTACTGACTTGTGGAGTTGTGTCAGCTCAACATTCCTGTAAAGGTTGAAAGATTCTACTTTTGACCCAAATTGTGAGGCTGATCATACAGTTTCTAATGAAAAAAGTGTTAACTTGCAAAGGAATGTAAAATAGAAGCATTTTTGGTCTCAAGCTTCTGAACACTATACTAATACTACTCAAGTGCATCAGTAATGCTCACAATTCTCTAACGTAATCAGTTGAGTGATGGGCTTCTCTCTAACTGCATGTTTGTTTTGTTGTTATACCCAGGCATGTGATGACCTCAGCAAGTGGACGCTGCTTTTGGGGTCCTCTCTGATTAGTGGTCCAAGAGTTGAGAATATTGCCTTTATTATAGAGGCTACAGCAGGACAGAGAGCGGACCAATCACCTCAAAGAGTGAATAAGAAAGTAGGCCATTTAGCATGGATGCAATGTAACTGTACTGCAACACACAACTGCACATTACTCACTGTCACTGTAATCTGAAAATTATATATGCTTGAATACACAGTATGCAAATTGTGTGTGTGTGTGTGTGTGTGTGTGTGTATGTGTATATACATATATGTGTGTGTGTGTGTGTATATACATATATGTGTATGTATGTATGTGTTTGTGTGTGTGTGTGTGTGTGTGTGTATGTGTATATACATATACGTGTATGTATGTATGTGTTTGTGTGTGTGTGTGTATGTGTATATACATATATGTGTGTGTGTATATACATATACGTGTATGTATGTATGTGTTTGTGTGTGTGTGTGTGTGTGTATATATACACACACACGAGAGAGACAGTACTGTGATTGAGAATAGTATAAAACCTGAAAACGTGTGTTAATTGATAGTTTGAATGTTTCTGTGTATTGTCACTCTTTCGGACTTCTGCCTATTACATATTAAGTCATGTATTTTACTTGGTCATTGCCATGTATTTAATCTGTTAACAAAAGCTTATTAGTGAGCATTTCACAAATATAACAGCTCTTTTCTAACTTTTGACTGTTTCATTTGTTTAATGTTCTTTGTAGGGGCTGAAGTGGTCGGACTATTGCCTTCCTCTGGCCTGCAGTCCAGGGCAGCCCTATAGGGCAGTGGCTGAGGCCAGCCTGGACAACTTCAGCACTCTGGGAGTGGCGTTTCTGGAAGATCGTTTGCAGATGGAAAATGGCCTCATACCGGAAAAAATAGTTTGTTAGTTTAATTATTTCTTTCTCAGTGTCATTTTCTCAGAGCCATTATCCCCCTTCACTGTAGGGGTACCGTACCGTTCACTCGGTGTGCAGCACTCAGGCACCCACCCCTTTGTGGATAATGTAGTGAAGGATGACTTCTCTGCCACTGAAGTCGTTAACCGAGCAGCCCCAGTGTCCAAGCTTTTAATTGATGTCTACATGCAGATGTTAATTTAGTCCCTGTTCCTATAGAAACACTAGCATGTTGAGCAGCGACTGAAGCTTCTCTTATCCCCAAAAATGAGAACTCTCTTTCAAAGTCACAGCAGTGCTGCTGGAGTTTTTAAACACTGTGTCCACTCACTGTCCACTCTATTAGACCCTCCTGCCTTGTCGGTCCACCTTGTTGATGTAAAGTCAGAGACGACAGCTCATCTGCTGCTGCACGGTTTGCGCTGGTCATCCTTTAGTCCTTCATCAGGGGTCACAGGAGGCTGTTGGCTGGATGTTTTTGGTTGGTGGACTATTCTCAGTCCAGCAGTGACACTAAAGACTTAAAAACACAAGCAGCACTGCTGTGTCTGATCCACTCGTACCAGCGCAACACACACTAACGCACTACCACCATGTGGGTGTTACTGCAGTGCTGAGCATGATCCACCACCCAAATAGTACCTGCTCTGTGAGGGTCCATGGGGGTCCTGACCACTGAAGAACAGGGTAAAAGGGGGTAACAAAGTATCAGAGAAACAGATGGGCTACAAAGTGCACCTATACAGTAAGTGGAGCTGACGAAAAAGGCACAAACATAAACAGTCATTCAGAGTGTTTTGATGTGGATTGGTTAACTATAGAGAAACACAGACTTATGTTGCGGTGTTGGTAATGGGAACTGCCAGTGGTGGTGATGGATTTTAAAACACCTCAGTGCCTCAGACATCAGTCAGCATTTCCAGTCCGTGCAATAACCTTCTGTGAGGGAACTTTGAGAGCAGTAAGCTCTTCAGACATCTGGTTCCTATCACCACCACTGTGAACAGTTTGACTTGATCTCTTCTACTGCGGTATATTTGGCTGATTTTTCTTTTTGTTTCAGTGCTCGTTCAAGTTACTTTGAGGTCACCGTGTTGTTTTTATGATTTAATTATATTCCTCTTTGTTTGTTTTTGTCCGGTAGCGGTGTTACTCAGGGAATCTGCGCTGAAAGAACTCTTTGAAAAGCAGAAGTCGGACAAGGAGAAAAAGCTTGAGTCACTCCCCGCCAGTGCGCCGAAAGAGATTGTGTTGTCCGCCGCTTCTCCGTGTGAGCAGGGGCCTGTGGATGTGCTGCAGGTGCGCAGGAAAAGCAGCCTTCGTTTGTCAGCCGTGCGGCGTGACTCGGACGCGTCCAGTGGCGGCAGTGAGCGCAGACCTTTACGTGACCAGCAGGTGGAGTCAGAGCACGCAGCAGAGCACCACCACATGGAGGGCCACCACCTGCACCTGTCCAGCTGCCATGAGTGCCTGGAGCTGGAGAACAGCACCATTCTGTCAGTGAAGTACGCCTCAGTGGAGAACATTCCCGACCTGCCAGATGACTATGAGTGCATGGGCATGGACGATGAGGAGGAAGCAGGCGAGAGCTTTTCGGTATGATTGCATGTTTTTTTTTTTTTTTTTGTAGTGTTGGTTCTTGTAGAAAGCTGCACAATGCAAACAAGCCCTGTAAGAAATCATTAAATCTTAAAATCGTAAAAAATCCACATCATAGCTGAATTTCCACATTTTTTTAAAAAATAAGGGAGTTCAAAGCGTTCACTCCCCAGTCCGTATATGGACTATACGTATGAAAACAAAGCTGCAATAACAGCTTGTTGTGAATTCATTGATTCTGCAATGTCACAAAAAAACAACTAATTTACATGTAACCATCTATTCAGCTTATAGCCTTTACTTTAGCCCTACCCATTCATTTTAAGATTAAGAGACACACTTGTTAGTTCCACAATAGGGAAATTCACCCCCGCAGCCTAACCCATCCACAGCGAGCAGGGAGCAGTTAGACAAGATTAAATGACCCTTAGTCCCACAGCAGGGAAATTTCACCTCTGCATTTAAACCATCCGTACAGTGAAACACCACACACACACTAGGGAGCAGTGAGCGAACTTATCCAGAGTGGTGGGCAGCACCCAGGGAGCAGTTGGGGGTCAGGTGCCTTGCTCAAGGGCAGTTCAGTCACGTAATCTCTGCTCATGGGATCAAACTGGTGACCTTCCAGTCACAGGGCTGGTTCCCTAACCTCCAGCCCACGACTGCCTTTAGATTGAAGTTGTAAGATACAATACAGGGCAGCTAAGCAGCCCCAATCTCAGAGCAGGTACTATTTGGGCAGTGAATCATTATCAGAACTGCAGTTTCACTGACGTGGTGGTGGTGTGTCAGTGTGTGTTGTGCTGTGATCAGACACAGCAGTGCTGCTGGAATTTAAATACCTCAGTGTCACTGCTGGACTGAGAAGAGTCCACCAACCAAAAACATCCAGCCAACAGCGTCCTGTGGGCAGCATCCTGCGACCGCTGATGACGGACTAGAGGATGACCAACACAAACCGCAGCAGCAGATGAGATATCGTCTCTGACTTTGCATGGACAAGGTGGACTGACAGGGTAGGAGTGTCTAATAGAGTGGACAGTGAGTGGACACAGTGTTTAAAAACTCCAGCAGCACTACCGTGTCTGATCCACTCGTACCAGCACAACACACAAACACACCACCACCATGTCAGTGTTACTGCAGTGCTGAGAATGATCCACCACCCAACTAGTACCTGCTATGTGAGGGTCCACTGGGGTCCTGACCACTGACGAACAGGGTAAAAGGGGCTAACAAAGTATCAGAGAAACAGATGGACTACAGTCTGTAACTGTAGAACTACAAAGTGCAGCTATACAGTAAGTGGAGCTGATGAAATGGTCAGTAAGCATAGAAACAAGGAGGTGGTCATGATGTTATGCCTGATCGGTGAATGTTAATCATAATATGGTGCAGTATAACTGCAATGTGATATTTTTTCCATGTCCTGCAGCCCTACTTCTCAGGCCAGAGCCAGCGAGTGAACGCCAGCGGAAAACCTCCAAACGTGCTCGTGTTTACGGGAGGATGCGAGGAACGTTACAAGCATGTGCGCTCTCTGCTGACTGAGTGCATCGACATGGACAGCTACACTGTCTACCCTTTACAGCCACAGCAGGCACTGGGTGAGCCGTGGCTGGAGAGCGCTCTGCTGCTGGTGCTGGCCACTGACCAGCCGCTTACGCCCCAGCTGCAGCTGCGCTTCCTGGCCTACCTGAGCCAGGGTGGAAAGGTCCTAGGCCTGTCAAGTACTCTGTGCCCAGCCGGACTCCGACTGAAGCCCAGAGAGGCACAGAGGGGCAGCGTCTGCAGACTGAGCTTCACCAAGGCGGACAGTACGGAGGTACAACTGAGTGTGCTGGCCAGCGGGAGCGTATACGAGCGTGAGCCTCATGAGGGCAACAGCGCACAGGTGGAGCTGTGGGGGGAGCTGAGTACCGAGGAGAAGGACATGGTCATCGTCAGAGTGACCCATGGAGAGGACAGCGGGGAAGCCGTTCTGTGTCAGGTAAAGGGAATGCAGGCTTCTAGATGAGTGGGCATGTAGAATGAAATTTGAGGTCCTGAAGTTCTTACTATTGACGTACAGAGACATGCTTGTACTAATGTGAACTGAAGAGCAGCTGTGCTTAATGTTCAGATATTTGGGTGGTGCTCTTATTACATTAGTGCACGTTACAGGATTACAGTAATTATTTTTTTGCATGCCAGTGATGTTATAGAAGGCATGTGTATGTACGCCGATCAGGCATAATATTATGAGCAATTCCTTGTTTCTTTTTCTTAGTATTTGTTTTGCCCACTGACGGTGAGCACTCAAGCTGTCATAGGCTCAGTAAGATTAGTTTGAGTAGTGACCTAGAAATAGTGCCCATAGTGCAAATAGTGTTGTTTCTTTTTCATTCGTCATTGTCAGCCAATAAACAAATATTGTGCATTGACATGTGCAGACGTGTGTTCTCTGTAGACAGTGTAACTTATTTTCACATAGACTATATTTCCAAAAGTATTCACTCACCCATCCAAATAATTGAATTCAGGTGTTCCAGTCACTTCCATGGCCACAGGTGTATAAAGCCGAGCCCCTAGGCCTGCAGACTGCTTCTACAGACATTAGTGAAAGAATGGGTCGCTCTCAGGAGCTCAGTGAATTCCAGTGTGGTACCGTGATCGGACGCCACCTGTGCAACAAGTCCAGTTGTGAAATTCTCACTACTAAATATTCCACAGTCAACTGTCAGTGGGATTATAACAAAGTGGAAGTGATTGGGAACGACAGCAACTCAGCCACGACGTGTTCTCTGGAGTGACCAATCACGCTTCTCCATCTGGCAATCTGATGGACGAGTCTGGGTTTGGTGGTTGCCAGGAGAACGCTACTTGTCTGACTGCATTGTGCCGAGCGTAAAGTTTGGTGGAGGGGGGATTATGGCATGGGGTTGTTTATCAGGGGTTGTTTTTCAGGAGTTGTGCTCGGCCCCTTAGTTCCAGTGAAAGGAACTCTTAATGCTTAATTGCGCACCAGTGCACAAATGCAAGGTCCGTAAACACATGGATGAGCATGTTTGGTGTGGAAGAGCTTGACTGGTCTGCAGTCCTTGGGTTGAGCGGAGACTGCGAGCCAGGCCTTCTCGTCCAACATCAGTGTCTGATCTCACAAATGCACTTCTGGAAGAACGGTCAAAAATTCCCATAAACACACTCCTAAACCTTGTGGAAAGCCTTCCTAGAAGAGTTGAAGCTGTTGTAGCTGCAAAGGGTGGGGTGACATCATATTAAACCCTATGGATTAAGAATGGGATGTCACTCAAGTTCATATGTGTGTGAAGCCAGATGAGCAAATACTTTTGGAAATATAGTGTATATCCTGTCACGAATATCTCTCTCTCTCTCTCTCTCTCTCTCTCTCTCTCTCTCTCTCTCTCTCTCTCTCTCTCTCATTTCACCCACCCCAACCCCCACTTGCCCACAGGTGCATTTGGAGACTGCTCCGGATGCTGAGCAGGTGCAGAGTTCTACTGGTTTCTCTGAGCTGAAGATGAGTAATGCGAGGCGGTATGAGGTCCTGACTGAGATCCTCACCTCTCTGGGCCTGAGCTGTGAGCTGAGCCAGATGCCTCCACCCAGCCCTGTCTACCTGCTCTCTGCCCAGCCGGTGAGTCACACACCAACTCATACATAAATAAGTTCCATGTGTGGCTGTTATGAGTCTAGACTGTGTCCAGAAAACCAGCCCAGAGAATTTTAAACATTCTCCAGTGTTGCTCTCTTAGTGTCAGTGGAAATGTGTTTGTAAATAATTGTCTTTTATTAGAACAGAATGAAAGCAGATTTTTATCTCAAAATGCAAGAAATACTCTCAGCTTTGTGGTGACATTTGACGAGAAGATTCAATTTATTCTGGTTGTTAAAGGCTTTAAATCTACTGAGTGATACAGACCATACGTTTGCCTCAGTAATACCTGCGAAGAAAGTGGTTTAGTGGTTGAGTCCCATGAGGACTCACTGCATTTAAAACCAGGCAGTGGTTTATTGCTTCATCAGAAATGTCCTCAGGCCCTCTTCGTTTTTTCCCTCACCCACTCAAGATAGAATAGTTTTGATCGTCCCTTTGGGCCTGAAAGTCTGTTGCACGTGTTCGACATGCATTTACATACATGAAAAGCATAAATCTTTCCCACATGTGGAACCTGTCTGTACTGGTTTCTCACTCCATCATAAACATTTACCCACCGATTATGTGGTTCATTCAGAGAGAGATTTAATTAAATCAACAGGTAGCACGTGTTGCAATATACAATCACTAGTAAAAGTTAGTAAAAGGTTGGACCCCCTTTTGCCTTCAGAACTGCCTTCATTCTTCATGGCAGACTTTCAACAAGGTGTTGGAAACGTTCCTCAGAGATTCTGGTTGGTTATTTGAGTTCCTGTTGCCTTTCTATCATCTGGAACCAGTCTGCCCGTTCTCCTCTGACCTCTCACATCAACAAGGCATTTTCGTCCACACAACTGACCGCTCACTGGATATTTCCTCTTTTTCGGACCGTTCTCTGTAAACCCTAGAGATGGTTGTGTGTGAAAATCCCAGCAGATCAGCAGTTTCTGAAATACTCAGACCAGCCCGTCTGGCACCAACAACCACGCCACATTCAAAGTCCCTTAAATCCCCTTTCTTCCCCGTTCTGATGCTCGGTCTGCACTTCAGCAAGTTGTCTTGACCACCTCTACATGCCTAAATGCAGTGAGCTGCGGCCGTGTGATTGGCTGATTAGCTATTTGTGTTAACGAGCAACTGAACAGGTTGTACCTAATAAAGTGGCCCGTGAGTGTATGTGTGGTAGCTAAATTACTAGAAATGTTCTAACCAGTATTATTAACATTAACAAAAGCTTTTGGAAACTAAAATGGAAACTTGTGTTTAGAAATATATCTGTTAAAAACTGCATTAATGCAGTGACTTAGGTTCAGGAATACCTAATCTGCTGTTAGGGTACTAGGTGCGGTGAAAGTGGCTGTTTTGCAAAAATACCTTGCCTGTTTCTGCCTCATTCTTGTGTTGAAAGGTACCTTAAGCCCTGAACTGAAGACAAGGCCCAATGTTGCGTTACACACTGCTGTAACCTAAGAATAGTTCAACCAGTTTGCATTGAAGTCCCTGTAGTTACTGTATAATAAGCCTGGGATTTTAAGGGGTTCAAAATAAAATTGGAGGTTGGTGGGTGGGCCCTGCTGCAGCACCAAGACGTTCAGTTGGCTGAGTGGGCTGGAGGTTGAACTTGAGGTCCACTCAACAGACACTTAGGTTAATGCACACACTTTAGAACACAGGGGTTCTGTGCATTTAGGCATGTACAGGTGGTCAAGATAACTTGCTAAAGTGCAGACCGAGCATCAGAACGGGGAGGAAAGGGGGTTTAAGTGACTTTGAACGTGGCATAAAGGACATTTGGTTTATTGCTGTTTAAACATGTCCAGTAAATGCTGCTGAGCAGTGACGTCACATATTCTACAGTGCGTTCGCATTTGCTTTGTGGGACTGAGTTACACTGTATATGTAGTTTGTCTACCAGCGCTTCTAAAGCCTGTTACATCAAGACACTTTAAACGTGCTGAAAATTTTGGAATCCCAATTCAAAAGTTCAGGATCTCTGTTTTCAGTAAAACGTGAGATGGTACTGTTACGATGCTATCGCGCTACAACTTTGCACATTTCAACTAATAAGTAGGAAGCTGTGAAAAATGAAGAAACCTTAGATGTGTCCAGAGTGACGAACACAGCTGCGTTTAACTCCGTAATGTCCGGCACAGCTGTACTATATGGATAATGAAGTTAAACTTACAGACTGCCACATATTTGAAAGGGGGTGATCAAATCTCAGGTAACAGGGAATTATTATAAATAGGTGATTATACTATATTATTTATCGTTTTAATAACTTTTTGATCACAAAAAGCTTATATTGAAAAGAAATTCTTAAAGGGGAATTCCATCAGTCATCAAAACCTCTGCATAGTTCGGTTGTTAAAATCTTTCGAGTTTGGTTTGAAGTGCTTTACTGTAAAGAAACTTACCAACTTGGATGCCTTTACAGTGGTTGTGATAGGAACCAGGAGTTGCAATGTTTACAGTGTAAATATAGCGATTTTATTTACTATCCAAAACCACCACTGAACCTACATGAGTCTTCTGAGTCTTTGAATGTGACTGATTATGGTAAAATCTGGTAAATTTGGAAAAAACACAAATTTTACTGGGGACTATTTTGCCTCACAACGCCCTGCATGTACCTCTTCATCATGAGTGTATTAAAAATATGTTTTAAGCCAGAAAATTGTCCTAAAAAAATTGTAACACAATTTTAACTTGTAACACAATTTTTTCAGACATTAGCAATATATACATAACCATTTCTTGTAATAACTTTCTGTGAGGGAGTTTTTACAGGCAGTAAACTCTTTAGACGTCTTGTTCCTCTTAGAGCTGTTGTGAACATTTTGAAATCCTCAAGTTTCTCTACAAAAGAGCATTTCACACCAGACCACCCTGGATGACTGTTTACATCTCAACGATTGGCATATGCAGAACTTTTGAAAAATCTATTCTAGTGTCTAGCTTATAGTACAGGGTGATTCAAAAAAGATTCATCCCATTTTAAAGTCATATTTTTGCAACCGTGAGGCGTCTAGGAACCAATCACAATCCAACTGAAAGAGGGGGGGTCCCTTCAGTCTGAGAGGAGATGAGACCCCTGAGCAGAAAGCGTTCTGCTGTCTCCACATCAATCAGAGTGGAGCAGTGAAGCTCCAACAGCTCAGAGCGTTCGGTGTTGGTTCCACAGCACTGGATGATCTCCGAAATCCCACCGAAAGAGCCGTGAGTGCAGCGACGCCCGACACGCTCAATCCAGTCTGGGATGAGTTTGACTGTGGTGTTGATGTCGTCCGTACAGCTGGAGGAGGTTCATATTCAGACCTTATAAAATTACATAATAAACTTTACGCTCATTTAAACCATTTACAGTTCACTGCACTGATCTGTAATGATTTATAAGTTAAATGAATCATTTTGTAATTGGATGAATCTTTTTGAATCACCCTGTGTTTCACTCCACCCTGGGTGGATTATTATTGAGTAATATAACAGCATTAATGTATCAAGTGATTCAGAGCGTTAATATACTAGCTATGCCAGCATAAGTGTCTTAAATGATTGTGTCAAGCTTACTGTAATGACATTTCTGGATTTTAGTGCCAGCTAAAGCGCCACTGAGTTTGTGTTGAAAAGTTTAGAAATGTCCACTAGGTGGAAGCATGGGTCCACTCAACCTCTCTGTAGTCACTGAGAGCTCTTTTCTCCTTTTCATCATGAAGCTTTAAGCAGTTCAGCAGAACCAACTCTATTATATTGTCTATAATTCTTTTCAAACTGTAA
This sequence comes from Pygocentrus nattereri, assembly GCF_015220715.1. Taxonomy (NCBI): domain Eukaryota; kingdom Metazoa; phylum Chordata; class Actinopteri; order Characiformes; family Serrasalmidae; genus Pygocentrus; species Pygocentrus nattereri. The sequence continues at coordinate 35,039,128 of NC_051228.1, read as the reverse complement.
AAGGTTCTTCTTAATAACCATTACTAAAAACTGATATCCCGACCGCTTTCATTGAAAAGCCTTTTTCTGCTGGAAGCTCCTTTAGTTTAGAAGCTTTGCCTGGACCTTGGACACCGGAGCTGTGCTTGGGTTTCCTGCTCTGTTTGGAGATCATTTACAACGTGATGTTTGAGTGATTTCTGACAAGTTAGTCATTTATCCGCCCGCTCGGCTCCCTCAGTCTGACACAAAATAGAATTTCCGAGAACATAACCTCTCATTGTTGTTATTTTATTATTTCGAAGGGGTTTGTTTGGGTTCAAGTGTGACGTTTGACCCCTGGCCCGGCCACTCCGTTACAACAGACGGCCTTCTGATGAAACAGCGATTGCTTCCAGACAGAGCGTGCATGTGTTTGCCGCGGGGGGAATAGAGCGCGCTCTGTGCACCTTGCTGTGCTGAAGAGAGACGGGACTGTGTGAGGAGCTCAG